>NW_026682993.1:0-163604 GCF_027887145.1 Ammospiza caudacuta
TTTAAAAAACCATGTCCCTAGCTGAGACTGGAGGCAGGTGATTCAGCCTAGGCTTAGCAATGGTGCCAATGAAAACGTGTGGAGGCAGCCATTTTCTGGCACTTTTGTGCTCCCCTTGGGATGCCTTTCGCAGCTGCCGTGTGCCTGGAGTTCAGAGCTTGCTGGTTTAAAAAGCTCTACACCTAGGCGTAACCCTAACCCTAACCGTAACACTGGTCATTTAAATCAGCCTGGGTTTAGGAATTATCCCAAGGGAAAAGCTGTGGAGACAGCCATGTTGTGGCACTTTTGCGCTCCCCTTGGGATGCCTTTCACAACTGCAGTGTGCTTGGAGCACAGGGCTTCCTGGTTTAAAAAACCACAACTTTAGCCCAAACTGGAGGCTTCTAAATCAGCCTTCGTTTCGGGACGTCCCCAAGGAAAAAGCTGTGGAGGCAGGCATGTTGAGGCACTTCTGCGCTCTTCTTGGGTAGTCCTTCGCAGCTGCTGTGTTCTTGGAACTCAGGGCTTTCTGGTTAAAAGAACACTAACCCTAGGCCTAACTCAAACCTTAAGCCTAGGAAGGAAAATCAGCCTATGATTCGGGATGGTCTCATGGAAATAGCAGTGGAGGCAGCCAAGTTGGGTCACTTTTGCGCTCCCCTTGGGATGCCTTTAACAGCTGCAGTGTGCCTGGAGCACAGGGCTTCCTGGTTTTAAAAGTCCTAGGCCTAAGCCTAACAGTAACCCTAGGAAGGTAAATCAGCCGGGTATTAGGGTTCTTCCTAAGGAAAAAAGCTGTGAAAGCAGCCATGTTGTGGCACTTCACCGCTCCCTTTGGGATGCCTTTGGCAGATGCAGTAAGCCTGGAACTCAGGGCTTCCTGGTTAAAAAATCCTTGCACTTGGCTGAGCCCTAACCCTAACCCTAGGCAGATAAATCAGCCTAGGTATAGGGATGGTGCCAAGGAAAAAGCTGTGAAAGCTGCCATGTTGTTGCACTTTTGTACTCCCCTTGGGATGCCTTTCACAGCTGCCGTGTGCCTGGAGCTCAGGGCTTCCTGGTTTAAAAAACAATGTCCCTAGCTGAGACTGGAGGCAGGTGATTCAGCCTAGGCTTAGCAATGGTGCCAATGAAAACGTGTGGAGGCAGCCATTTTCTGGCACTTTTGTGCTCCCTTTGGGATGCATTTCGCAGCTGCCGTGTGCCTGGAGCTCAGAGCTTGCTGTTTAAAAAGCTCTACACCTAGGCGTAACCCTAACCCTAACCGTAACACTGGTCATTTAAATCAGCCTGGGTTTAGGAATTATCCCAAGGGAAAAGCTGTGGAGACAGCCATGTTGTGGCACTTTTGCGCTCCCCTTGGGATGCCTTTCACAGCTGCAGTGTGCTTGGAGCACAGGGCTTCCTGGTGTAAAAAACCACAACTTTAGCCCAAACTGGAGGCTTCTAAATCAGCCTTCGTTTCGGGACGTCCCCAAGGAAAAAGCTGTGGAGGCAGGCATGTTGAGGCACTTCTGCGCTCTTCTTGGGTAGTCCTTCGCAGCTGCTGTGTTCTTGGAACTCAGGGCTTTCTGGTTAAAAGAACACTAACCCTAGGCCTAACTCAAACCTTAAGCCTAGGAAGGAAAATCAGCCTATGATTCGGGATGGTCTCATGGAAATAGCAGTGGGGGAGGGGCAGCCAAGTTGTGTCACTTTTGCGCTCCCCTTGGGATGCCTTTAACAGCTGCAGTGTGCCTGGAGCACAGGGCTTCCTGGTTTTAAAAGTCCTAGGCCTAAGCCTAACAGTAACCCTAGGAAGGTAAATCAGCCGGGTATTAGGGTTCTTCCTAAGGAAAAAAGCTGTGAAAGCAGCCATGTTGTGGACCTTCTGCGCTCCCTTTGGGATGCCTTTGGCAGATGCAGTAAGCCTGGAACTCAGGGCTTCCTGCTTAAAAAAATCCTAGCCCTAGGCTGAGCCCTAACCCTAACCCTAGGCAGATAAATCAGCCTAGGTAGAGGGATGGTGCCAAGGAAAAAGCTGTGAAAGCTGCCATGTTGTTGCACTTTTGTACTCCCCTTGGGATGCCTTTCACAGCTGCCGTGTGCCTGGAGCTCAGGGCTTCCTGGTTTAAAAAACCATGTCCCTAGCTGAGACTGGAGGCAGGTGATTCAGCCTAGGCTTAGCAATGGTGCCAATGAAAACGTGTGGAGGCAGCCATTTTCTGGCACTTTTGTGCTCCCCTTGGGATGCCTTTCGCAGCTGCCGTGTGCCTGGAGTTCAGAGCTTGCTGGTTTTAAAAGCTCTACACCTAGGCGTAACCCTAACCCTAACCGTAACACTGGTCATTTAAATCAGCCTGGGTTTAGGAATTATCCCAAGGGAAAACTGTGGAGACAGCCATGTTGTGGCACTTTTGCGCTCCCCTTGGGATGCCTTTCACAGCTGCAGTGTGCTTGGAGCACAGGGCTTCCTGGTGTAAAAACCACAACTTTAGCCCAAACTGGAGGCTTCTAAATCAGCCTTCGTTTCGGGACGTCCCCAAGGAAAAAGCTGTGGAGGCAGGCATGTTGAGGCACTTCTGCGCTCTTCTTGGGTAGTCCTTCGCAGCTGCTGTGTTCTTGGAACTCAGGGCTTTCTGGTTAAAAGAACACTAACCCTAGGCCTAACTCAAACCTTAAGCCTAGGAAGGAAAATCAGCCTATGATTCGGGATGGTCTCATGGAAATAGCAGTGGAGGCAGCCAAGTTGTGTCACTTTTGCGCTCCCCTTGGGATGCCTTTAACAGCTGCAGTGTGCCTGGAGCACAGGGCTTCCTGGTTTTAAAAGTCCTAGGCCTAAGCCTAACAGTAACCCTAGGAAGGTAAATCAGCCGGGTATTAGGGTTCTTCCTAAGGAAAAAGCTGTGAAAGCAGCCATGTTGTGGCACTTCTGCGCTCCCTTTGGGATGCCTTTGGCAGATGCAGTAAGCCTGGAACTCAGGGCTTCCTGGTTAAAAAATCCTTGCACTTGGCTGAGCCCTAACCCTAACCCTAGGCAGATAAATCAGCCTAGGTATAGGGATGGTGCCAAGGAAAAAGCTGTGAAAGCTGCCATGTTGTTGCACTTTTGTACTCCCCTTGGGATGCCTTTCACAGCTGCCGTGTGCCTGGAGCTCAGGGCTTCCTGGTTTAAAAAACAATGTCCCTAGCTGAGACTGGAGGCAGGTGATTCAGCCTAGGCTTAGCAATGGTGCCAATGAAAACGTGTGGAGGCAGCCATTTTCTGGCACTTTTGTGCTCCCCTTGGGATGCCTTTCGCAGCTGCCGTGTGCCTGGAGCTCAGAGCTTGCTGGTTTAAAAAGCTCTACACCTAGGCGTAACCCTAACCCTAACCGTAACACTGGTCATTTAAATCAGCCTGGGTTTAGGAATTATCCCAAGGGAAAAGCTGTGGACACAGCCATGTTGTGGCACTTTTGCGCTCCCCTTGGGATGCCTTTCACAGCTGCAGTGTGCTTGGAGCACAGGGCTTCCTGGTTTAAAAAACCACAACTTTAGCCCAAACTGGAGGCTTCTAAATCAGCCTTCGTTTCGGGACGTCCCCAAGGAAAAAGCTGTGGAGGCAGGCATGTTGAGGCACTTCTGCGCTCTTCTTGGGTAGTCCTTCGCAGCTGCTGTGTTCTTGGAACTCAGGGCTTTCTGGTTAAAAGAACACTAACCCTAGGCCTAACTCAAACCTTAAGCCTAGGAAGGAAAATCAGCCTATGATTCGGGATGGTCTCATGGAAATAGCAGTGGAGGCAGCCAAGTTGTGTCACTTTTGCGCTCCCCTTGGGATGCCTTTAACAGCTGCAGTGTGCCTGGAGCACAGGGCTTCCTGGTTTTAAAAGTCCTAGGCCTAAGCCTAACAGTAACCCTAGGAAGGTAAATCAGCCGGGTATTAGGGTTCTTCCTAAGGAAAAAGCTGTGAAAGCAGCCATGTTGTGGCACTTCACCGCTCCCTTTGGGATGCCTTTGGCAGATGCAGTAAGCCTGGAACTCAGGGCTTCCTGCTTAAAAAAATCCTTGCCCTTGGCTGAGCCCTAACCCTAACCCTAGGCAGATAAATCAGCCTAGGTATAGGGATGGTGCCAAGGAAAAAGCTGTGAAAGCTGCCATGTTGTTGCACTTTTGTACTCCCCTTGGGATGCCTTTCACAGCTGCCAAGTGCCTGGAGCTCAGGGCTTCCTGGTTTAAAAAACAATGTCCCTAGCTGAGACTGGAGGCAGGTGATTCAGCCTAGGCTTAGCAATGGTGCCAATGAAAACGTGTGGAGGCAGCCATTTTCTAGCACTTTTGTGCTCCCCTTGGGATGCCTTTCACAGCTGCCGTGTGCCTGGAGCTCAGAGCTTGCTGGTTTAAAAAGCTCTACACCTAGGCGTAACCCTAACCCTAACCGTAACACTGGTCATTTAAATCAGCCTGGGTTTAGGAATTATCCCAAGGGAAAAGCTGTGGAGACAGCCATGTTGTGGCACTTTTGCGCTCCCCTTGGGATGCCTTTCACAGCTGCAGTGTGCTTGGAGCACAGGGCTTCCTGGTGTAAAAAACCACAACTTTAGCCCAAACTGGAGGCTTCTAAATCAGCCTTCGTTTCGGGACGTCCCCAAGGAAAAAGCTGTGGAGGCAGGCATGTTGAGGCACTTCTGCGCTCTTCTTGGGTAGTCCTTCGCAGCTGCTGTGTTCTTGGAACTCAGGGCTTTCTGGTTAAAAGAACACTAACCCTAGGCCTAACTCAAACCTTAAGCCTAGGAAGGAAAATCAGCCTATGATTCGGGATGGTCTCATGGAAATAGCAGTGGAGGCAGCCAAGTTGTGTCACTTTTGCGCTCCCCTTGGGATGCCTTTAACAGCTGCAGTGTGCCTGGAGCACAGGGCTTCCTGGTTTTAAAAGTCCTACGCCTAAGCCTAACAGTAACCCTAGGAAGGTAAATCAGCCGGGTATTAGGGTTCTTCCTAAGGAAAAAGCTGTGAAAGCAGCCATGTTGTGGCACTTCTGCGCTCCCTTTGGGATGCCTTTGGCAGATGCAGTAAGCCTGGAACTCAGGGCTTCCTGGTTAAAAAATCCTAGCCCTAGGCTGAGCCCTAACCCTAAGCCTAGGCAGATAAATCAGCCTAGGTATAGGGATGGTGCCAAGGAAAAAGCTGTGAAAGCTGCCATGTTGTTGCACTTTTGTACTCCCCTTGGGATGCCTTTCACAGCTGCCGTGTGCCTGGAGCTCAGGGCTTCCTGGTTTAAAAAACAATGTCCCTAGCTGAGACTGGAGGCAGGTGATTCAGCCTAGGCTTAGCAATGGTGCCAATGAAAACGTGTGGAGGCAGCCATTTTCTGGCACTTTTGTGCTCCCCTTGGGATGCCTTTCGCAGCTGCCGTGTGCCTGGAGCTCAGAGCTTGCTGGTTTAAAAAGCTCTACACCTAGGCCTAACCCTAACCCTAACCGTAACACTGGTCATTTAAATCAGCCTGGGTTTAGGAATTATCCCAAGGGAAAAGCTGTGGAGACAGCCATGTTGTGGCACTTTTGCGCTCCCCTTGGGATGCCTTTCACAGCTGCAGTGAGCTTGGAGCACAGGGCTTCCTGGTGTAAAAAACCACAACTTTAGCCCAAACTGGAGGCTTCTAAATCAGCCTTCGTTTCGGGACGTCCCCAAGGAAAAAGCTGTGGAGGCAGGCATGTTGAGGCACTTCTGCGCTCTTCTTGGGTAGTCCTTCGCAGCTGCTGTGTTCTTGGAACTCAGGGCTTTCTGGTTAAAAGAACACTAACCCTAGGCCTAACTCAAACCTTAAGCCTAGGAAGGAAAATCAGCCTATGATTCGGGATGGTCTCATGGAAATAGCAGTGGAGGCAGCCAAGTTGTGTCACTTTTGCGCTCCCCTTGGGATGCCTTTAACAGCTGCAGTGTGCCTGGAGCACAGGGCTTCCTGGTTTTAAAAGTCCTAGGCCTAAGCCTAACAGTAACCCTAGGAAGGTAAATCAGCCGGGTATTAGGGTTCTTCCTAAGGAAAAAGCTGTGAAAGCAGCCATGTTGAGGCACTTCTGCGCTCCCTTTGGGATGCCTTTGGCAGATGCAGTAAGCCTGGAACTCAGGGCTTCCTGCTTAAAAAAATCCTTGCCCTTGGCTGAGCCCTAACCCTAACCCTAGGCAGATAAATCAGCCTAGGTATAGGGATGGTGCCAAGGAAAAAGCTGTGAAAGCTGCCATGTTGTTGCACTTTTGTACTCCCCTTGGGATGCCTTTCACAGGTGCCGTGTGCCTGGAGCTCAGGGCTTCCTGGTTTAAAAAACCATGTCCCTAGCTGAGACTGGAGGCAGGTGATTCAGCCTAGGCTTAGCAATGGTGCAATGAAAACGTGTGGAGGCAGCCATTTTCTGGCACTTTTGTGCTCCCCTTGGGATGCCTTTCGCAGCTGCCGTGTGCCTGGAGTTCAGAGCTTGCTGGTTTAAAAAGCTCTACACCTAGGCGTAACCCTAACCCTAACCGTAACACTGGTCATTTAAATCAGCCTGGGTTTAGGAATTATCCCAAGGGAAAAGCTGTGGAGACAGCCATGTTGTGGCACTTTTGCGCTCCCCTTGGGATGCCTTTCACAACTGCAGTGTGCTTGGAGCACAGGGCTTCCTGGTTTAAAAAACCACAACTTTAGCCCAAACTGGAGGCTTCTAAATCAGCCTTCGTTTCGGGACGTCCCCAAGGAAAAAGCTGTGGAGGCAGGCATGTTGAGGCACTTCTGCGCTCTTCTTGGGTAGTCCTTCGCAGCTGCTGTGTTCTTGGAACTCAGGGCTTTCTGGTTAAAAGAACACTAACCCTAGGCCTAACTCAAACCTTAAGCCTAGGAAGGAAAATCAGCCTATGATTCGGGATGGTCTCATGGAAATAGCAGTGGAGGCAGCCAAGTTGGGTCACTTTTGCGCTCCCCTTGGGATGCCTTTAACAGCTGCAGTGTGCCTGGAGCACAGGGCTTCCTGGTTTTAAAAGTCCTAGGCCTAAGCCTAACAGTAACCCTAGGAAGGTAAATCAGCCGGGTATTAGGGTTCTTCCTAAGGAAAAAGCTGTGAAAGCAGCCATGTTGTGGCACTTCACCGCTCCCTTTGGGATGCCTTTGGCAGATGCAGTAAGCCTGGAACTCAGGGCTTCCTGGTTAAAAAATCCTTGCACTTGGCTGAGCCCTAACCCTAACCCTAGGCAGATAAACCTAGGTATAGGGATGGTGCCAAGGAAAAAGCTGTGAAAGCTGCCATGTTGTTGCACTTTTGTACTCCCCTTGGGATGCCTTTCACAGCTGCCGTGTGCCTGGAGCTCAGGGCTTCCTGGTTTAAAAAACAATGTCCCTAGCTGAGACTGGAGGCAGGTGATTCAGCCTAGGCTTAGCAATGGTGCCAATGAAAAACGTGTGGAGGCAGCCATTTTCTGGCACTTTTGTGCTCCCTTTGGGATGCATTTCGCAGCTGCCGTGTGCCTGGAGCTCAGAGCTTGCTGGTTTAAAAAGCTCTACACCTAGGCGTAACCCTAACCCTAACCGTAACACTGGTCATTTAAATCAGCCTGGGTTTAGGAATTATCCCAAGGGAAAAGCTGTGGAGACAGCCATGTTGTGGCACTTTTGCGCTCCCCTTGGGATGCCTTTCACAGCTGCAGTGTGCTTGGAGCACAGGGCTTCCTGGTGTAAAAAACCACAACTTTAGCCCAAACTGGAGGCTTCTAAATCAGCCTTCGTTTCGGGACGTCCCCAAGGAAAAAAGCTGTGGAGGCAGGCATGTTGAGGCACTTCTGCGCTCTTCTTGGGTAGTCCTTCGCAGCTGCTGTGTTCTTGGAACTCAGGGCTTTCTGGTTAAAAGAACACTAACCCTAGGCCTAACTCAAACCTTAAGCCTAGGAAGGAAAATCAGCCTATGATTCGGGATGGTCTCATGGAAATAGCAGTGGAGGCAGCCAAGTTGTGTCACTTTTGCGCTCCCCTTGGGATGCCTTTAACAGCTGCAGTGTGCCTGGAGCACAGGGCTTCCTGGTTTTAAAAGTCCTAGGCCTAAGCCTAACAGTAACCCTAGGAAGGTAAATCAGCCGGGTATTAGGGTTCTTCCTAAGGAAAAAGCTGTGAAAGCAGCCATGTTGTGGACCTTCTGCGCTCCCTTTGGGATGCCTTTGGCAGATGCAGTAAGCCTGGAACTCAGGGCTTCCTGCTTAAAAAAAATCCTAGCCCTAGGCTGAGCCCTAACCCTAACCCTAGGCAGATAAATCAGCCTAGGTAGAGGGATGGTGCCAAGGAAAAAGCTGTGAAAGCTGCCATGTTGTTGCACTTTTGTACTCCCCTTGGGATGCCTTTCACAGCTGCCGTGTGCCTGGAGCTCAGGGCTTCCTGGTTTAAAAAACCATGTCCCTAGCTGAGACTGGAGGCAGGTGATTCAGCCTAGGCTTAGCAATGGTGCCAATGAAAACGTGTGGAGGCAGCCATTTTCTGGCACTTTTGTGCTCCCCTTGGGATGCCTTTCGCAGCTGCCGTGTGCCTGGAGTTCAGAGCTTGCTGGTTTTAAAAGCTCTACACCTAGGCGTAACCCTAACCCTAACCGTAACACTGGTCATTTAAATCAGCCTGGGTTTAGGAATTATCCCAAGGGAAAAGCTGTGGAGACAGCCATGTTGTGGCACTTTTGCGCTCCCCTTGGGATGCCTTTCACAGCTGCAGTGTGCTTGGAGCACAGGGCTTCCTGGTGTAAAAACCACAACTTTAGCCCAAACTGGAGGCTTCTAAATCAGCCTTCGTTTCGGGACGTCCCCAAGGAAAAAGCTGTGGAGGCAGGCATGTTGAGGCACTTCTGCGCTCTTCTTGGGTAGTCCTTCGCAGCTGCTGTGTTCTTGGAACTCAGGGCTTTCTGGTTAAAAGAACACTAACCCTAGGCCTAACTCAAACCTTAAGCCTAGGAAGGAAAATCAGCCTATGATTCGGGATGGTCTCATGGAAATAGCAGTGGAGGCAGCCAAGTTGTGTCACTTTTGCGCTCCCCTTGGGATGCCTTTAACAGCTGCAGTGTGCCTGGAGCACAGGGCTTCCTGGTTTTAAAAGTCCTAGGCCTAAGCCTAACAGTAACCCTAGGAAGGTAAATCAGCCGGGTATTAGGGTTCTTCCTAAGGAAAAAGCTGTGAAAGCAGCCATGTTGTGGCACTTCTGCGCTCCCTTTGGGATGCCTTTGGCAGATGCAGTAAGCCTGGAACTCAGGGCTTCCTGGTTAAAAAATCCTTGCACTTGGCTGAGCCCTAACCCTAACCCTAGGCAGATAAATCAGCCTAGGTATAGGGATGGTGCCAAGGAAAAAGCTGTGAAAGCTGCCATGTTGTTGCACTTTTGTACTCCCCTTGGGATGCCTTTCACAGCTGCCGTGTGCCTGGAGCTCAGGGCTTCCTGGTTTAAAAAACAATGTCCCTAGCTGAGACTGGAGGCAGGTGATTCAGCCTAGGCTTAGCAATGGTGCCAATGAAAACGTGTGGAGGCAGCCATTTTCTGGCACTTTTGTGCTCCCCTTGGGATGCCTTTCGCAGCTGCCGTGTGCCTGGAGCTCAGAGCTTGCTGGTTTAAAAAGCTCTACACCTAGGCGTAACCCTAACCCTAACCGTAACACTGGTCATTTAAATCAGCCTGGGTTTAGGAATTATCCCAAGGGAAAAGCTGTGGACACAGCCATGTTGTGGCACTTTTGCGCTCCCCTTGGGATGCCTTTCACAGCTGCAGTGTGCTTGGAGCACAGGGCTTCCTGGTTTAAAAAACCACAACTTTAGCCCAAACTGGAGGCTTCTAAATCAGCCTTCGTTTCGGGACGTCCCCAAGGAAAAAGCTGTGGAGGCAGGCATGTTGAGGCACTTCTGCGCTCTTCTTGGGTAGTCCTTCGCAGCTGCTGTGTTCTTGGAACTCAGGGCTTTCTGGTTAAAAGAACACTAACCCTAGGCCTAACTCAAACCTTAAGCCTAGGAAGGAAAATCAGCCTATGATTCGGGATGGTCTCATGGAAATAGCAGTGGAGGCAGCCAAGTTGTGTCACTTTTGCGCTCCCCTTGGGATGCCTTTAACAGCTGCAGTGTGCCTGGAGCACAGGGCTTCCTGGTTTTAAAAGTCCTAGGCCTAAGCCTAACAGTAACCCTAGGAAGGTAAATCAGCCGGGTATTAGGGTTCTTCCTAAGGAAAAAGCTGTGAAAGCAGCCATGTTGTGGCACTTCACCGCTCCCTTTGGGATGCCTTTGGCAGATGCAGTAAGCCTGGAACTCAGGGCTTCCTGCTTAAAAAAATCCTTGCCCTTGGCTGAGCCCTAACCCTAACCCTAGGCAGATAAATCAGCCTAGGTATAGGGATGGTGCCAAGGAAAAAGCTGTGAAAGCTGCCATGTTGTTGCACTTTTGTACTCCCCTTGGGATGCCTTTCACAGCTGCCAAGTGCCTGGAGCTCAGGGCTTCCTGGTTTAAAAAACAATGTCCCTAGCTGAGACTGGAGGCAGGTGATTCAGCCTAGGCTTAGCAATGGTGCCAATGAAAACGTGTGGAGGCAGCCATTTTCTAGCACTTTTGTGCTCCCCTTGGGATGCCTTTCACAGCTGCCGTGTGCCTGGAGCTCAGAGCTTGCTGGTTTAAAAAGCTCTACACCTAGGCGTAACCCTAACCCTAACCGTAACACTGGTCATTTAAATCAGCCTGGGTTTAGGAATTATCCCAAGGGAAAAGCTGTGGAGACAGCCATGTTGTGGCACTTTTGCGCTCCCCTTGGGATGCCTTTCACAGCTGCAGTGTGCTTGGAGCACAGGGCTTCCTGGTGTAAAAAACCACAACTTTAGCCCAAACTGGAGGCTTCTAAATCAGCCTTCGTTTCGGGACGTCCCCAAGGAAAAAGCTGTGGAGGCAGGCATGTTGAGGCACTTCTGCGCTCTTCTTGGGTAGTCCTTCGCAGCTGCTGTGTTCTTGGAACTCAGGGCTTTCTGGTTAAAAGAACACTAACCCTAGGCCTAACTCAAACCTTAAGCCTAGGAAGGAAAATCAGCCTATGATTCGGGATGGTCTCATGGAAATAGCAGTGGAGGCAGCCAAGTTGTGTCACTTTTGCGCTCCCCTTGGGATGCCTTTAACAGCTGCAGTGTGCCTGGAGCACAGGGCTTCCTGGTTTTAAAAGTCCTACGCCTAAGCCTAACAGTAACCCTAGGAAGGTAAATCAGCCGGGTATTAGGGTTCTTCCTAAGGAAAAAGCTGTGAAAGCAGCCATGTTGTGGCACTTCTGCGCTCCCTTTGGGATGCCTTTGGCAGATGCAGTAAGCCTGGAACTCAGGGCTTCCTGCTTAAAAAAATCCTTTCCCTTGGCTGAGCCCTAACCCTAACCCTAGGCAGCTAAATCAGCCTAGGTATAGGGATGGTGCCAAGGAAAAAGCTGTGAAAGCTGCCATGTTGTTGCACTTTTGTACTCCCCTTGGGATGCCTTTCACAGCTGCCGTGTGCCTGGAGCTCAGGGCTTCCTGGTTTAAAAAACAATGTCCCTAGCTCAGACTGGAGGCAGGTGATTCAGCCTAGGCTTAGCAATGGTGCCAATGAAAACGTGTGGAGGCAGCCATTTTCTGGCACTTTTGTGCTCCCCTTGGGATGCATTTCGCAGCTGCCGTGTGCCTGGAGCTCAGAGCTTGCTGGTTTAAAAAGCTCTACACCTAGGCGTAACCCTAACCCTAACCGTAACACTGGTCATTTAAATCAGCCTGGGTTTAGGAATTATCCCAAGGGAAAAGCTGTGGAGACAGCCATGTTGTGGCACTTTTGCGCTCCCCTTGGGATGCCTTTCACAGCTGCAGTGTGCTTGGAGCACAGGGCTTCCTGGTGTAAAAAACCACAACTTTAGCCCAAACTGGAGGCTTCTAAATCAGCCTTCGTTTCGGGACGTCCCCAAGGAAAAACCTGTGGAGGCAGGCATGTTGAGGCACTTCTGCGCTCTTCTTGGGTAGTCCTTCGCAGCTGCTGTGTTCTTGGAACTCAGGGCTTTCTGGTTAAAAGAACACTAACCCTAGGCCTAACTCAAACCTTAAGCCTAGGAAGGAAAATCAGCCTATGATTCGGGATGGTCTCATGGAAATAGCAGTGGAGGCAGCCAAGTTGTGTCACTTTTGCGCTCCCCTTGGGATGCCTTTAACAGCTGCAGTGTGCCTGGAGCACAGGGCTTCCTGGTTTTAAAAGTCCTACGCCTAAGCCTAACAGTAACCCTAGGAAGGTAAATCAGCCGGGTATTAGGGTTCTTCCTAAGGAAAAAGCTGTGAAAGCAGCCATGTTGTGGACCTTCTGCGCTCCCTTTGGGATGCCTTTGGCAGATGCAGTAAGCCTGGAACTCAGGGCTTCCTGCTTAAAAAAATCCTAACCCTAGGCTGAGCCCTAACCCTAACCCTAGGCAGATAAATCAGCCTAGGTAGAGGGATGGTGCCAAGGAAAAAGCTGTGAAAGCTGCCATGTTGTTGCACTTTTGTACTCCCCTTGGGATGCCTTTCACAGCTGCCGTGTGCCTGGAGCTCAGGGCTTCCTGGTTTAAAAAACCATGTCCCTAGCTGAGACTGGAGGCAGGTGATTCAGCCTAGGCTTAGCAATGGTGCCAATGAAAACGTGTGGAGGCAGCCATTTTCTGGCACTTTTGTGCTCCCCTTGGGATGCCTTTCGCAGCTGCCGTGTGCCTGGAGCTCAGAGCTTGCTGGTTTAAAAAGCTCTACACCTAGGCTTAACCCTAACCCTAACCATAACACTGGTCATTTAAATCAGCCTGGGTTTAGGAATTATCCCAAGGGAAAAGCTGTGGAGACAGCCATGTTGTGGCACTTTTGCGCTCCCCTTGGGATGCCTTTCACAGCTGCAGTGTGCTTGGAGCACAGGGCTTCCTGCTTTAAAAAACCACAACTTTAGCCCAAACTGGAGGCTTCGAAATCAGCCTTCGTTTCGGGACGTCCCCAAGGAAAAAGCTGTGGAGGCAGGCATGTTGAGGCACTTCTGCGCTCTTCTTGGGTAGTCCTTCGCAGCTGCTGTGTTCTTGGAACTCAGGGCTTTCTGGTTAAAAGAACACTAACCCTAGGCCTAACTCAAACCTTAAGCCTAGGAAGGAAAATCAGCCTATGATTCGGGATGGTCTCATGGAAATAGCAGTGGAGGCAGCCAAGTTGTGTCACTTTTGCGCTCCCCTTGGGATGCCTTTAACAGCTGCAGTGTGCCTGGAGCACAGGGCTTCCTGGTTTTAAAAGTCCTAGGCCTAAGCCTAACAGTAACCCTAGGAAGGTAAATCAGCCGGGTATTAGGGTTCTTCCTAAGGAAAAAGCTGTGAAAGCAGCCATGTTGTGGCACTTCTGCGCTCCCTTTGGGATGCCTTTGGCAGATGCAGTAAGCCTGGAACTCAGGGCTTCCTGCTTAAAAAAATCCTAACCCTAGGCTGAGCCCTAACCCTAACCCTAGGCAGATAAATCAGCCTAGGTAGAGGGATGGTGCCAAGGAAAAAGCTGTGAAAGCTGCCATGTTGTTGCACTTTTGTACTCCCCTTGGGATGCCTTTCACAGCTGCCGTGTGCCTGGAGCTCAGGGCTTCCTGGTTTAAAAAACCATGTCCCTAGCTGAGACTGGAGGCAGGTGATTCAGCCTAGGCTTAGCAATGGTGCCAATGAAAACGTGTGGAGGCAGCCATTTTCTGGCACTTTTGTGCTCCCCTTGGGATGCCTTTCGCAGCTGCCGTGTGCCTGGAGCTCAGAGCTTGCTGGTTTAAAAAGCTCTACACCTAGGCTTAACCCTAACCCTAACCGTAACACTGGTCATTTAAATCAGCCTGGGTTTAGGAATTATCCCAAGGGAAAAGCTGTGGAGACAGCCATGTTGTGGCACTTTTGCGCTCCCCTTGGGATGCCTTTCACAGCTGCAGTGTGCTTGGAGCACAGGGCTTCCTGGTTTAAAAAACCACAATTTTAGCCCAAACTGGAGGCTTCTAAATCAGCCTTCGTTTCGGGACGTCCCCAAGGAAAAAGCTGTGGAGGCAGGCATGTTGAGGCACTTCTGCGCTCTTCTTGGGTAGTCCTTCGCAGCTGCTGTGTTCTTGGAACTCAGGGCTTTCTGGTTAAAAGAACACTAACCCTAGGCCTAACTCAAACCTTAAGCCTAGGAAGGAAAATCAGCCTATGATTCGGGATGGTCTCATGGAAATAGCAGTGGAGGCAGCCAAGTTGTGTCACTTTTGCGCTCCCCTTGGGATGCCTTTCACAGCTGCAGTGTGCCTGGAGCACAGGGCTTCCTGGTTTTAAAAGTCCTAGGCCTAAGCCTAACAGTAACCCTAGGAAGGTAAATCAGCCGGGTATTAGGGTTCTTCCTAAGGAAAAAGCTGTGAAAGCAGCCATGTTGTGGCACTTCTGCGCTCCCTTTGGGATGCCTTTGGCAGATGCAGTAAGCCTGGAACTCAGGGCTTCCTGCTTAAAAAAATCCTAGCCCTAGGCTGAGCCCTAACCCTAACCCTAGGCAGATAAATCAGCCTAGGTATAGGGATGGTGCCAAGGAAAAAGCTGTGAAAGCTGCCATGTTGTTGCACTTTTGTACTCCCCTTGGGATGCCTTTCACAGCTGCCGTGTGCCTGGAGCTCAGGGCTTCCTGGTTTAAAAAACCATGTCCCTAGCTGAGACTGGAGGCAGGTGATTCAGCCTAGGCTTAGCAATGGTGCCAATGAAAACGTGTGGAGGCAGCCATTTTCTGGCACTTTTGTGCTCCCCTTGGGATGCCTTTCGCAGCTGCCATGTGCCTGGAGCTCAGAGCTTGCTGGTTTAAAAAGCTCTACACCTAGGCGTAACCCTAACCCTAACCGTAACACTGGTCATTTAAATCAGCCTGGGTTTAGGAATTATCTCAAGGGAAAAGCTGTGGACACAGCCATGTTGTGGCACTTTTGCGCTCCCCTTGGGATGCCTTTCACAGCTGCAGTGTGCTTGGAGCACAGGGCTTCCTGGTTTAAAAAACCACAACTTTAGCCCAAACTGGAGGCTTCTAAATCAGCCTTCGTTTCGGGACGTCCCCAAGGAAAAAGCTGTGGAGGCAGGCATGTTGAGGCACTTCTGCGCTCTTCTTGGGTAGTCCTTCGCAGCTGCTGTGTTCTTGGAACTCAGGGCTTTCTGGTTAAAAGAACACTAACCCTAGGCCTAACTCAAACCTTAAGCCTAGGAAGGAAAATCAGCCTATGATTCGGGATGGTCTCATGGAAATAGCAGTGGAGGCAGCCAAGTTGTGTCACTTTTGCGCTCCCCTTGGGATGCCTTTAACAGCTGCAGTGTGCCTGGAGCACAGGGCTTCCTGGTTTTAAAAGTCCTAGGCCTAAGCCTAACAGTAACCCTAGGAAGGTAAATCAGCCGGGTATTAGGGTTCTTCCTAAGGAAAAAGCTGTGAAAGCAGCCATGTTGTGGCACTTCTGCGCTCCCTTTGGGATGCCTTTGGCAGATGCAGTAAGCCTGGAACTCAGGGCTTCCTGCTTAAAAAAATCCTAGCCCTAGGCTGAGCCCTAACCCTAACCCTAGGCAGATAAATCAGCCTAGGTATAGGGATGGTGGCAAGTAAAAAGCTGTGAAAGCTGCCATGTTGTTGCACTTTTGTACTCCCCTTGGGATGCCTTTCACAGCTGCCGTGTGCCTGGAGCTCAGGGCTTCCTGGTTTAAAAAACCATGTCCCTAGCTGAGACTGGAGGCAGGTGATTCAGCCTAGGCTTAGCAATGGTGCCAATGAAAACGTGTGGAGGCAGCCATTTTCTGGCACTTTTGTGCTCCCCTTGGGATGCCTTTCGCAGCTGCCGTGTGCCTGGAGCTCAGAGCTTGCTGGTTTAAAAAGCTCTACACCTAGGCGTAACCCTAACCCTAACCGTAACACTGGTCATTTAAATCAGCCTGGGTTTAGGAATTATCCCAAGGGAAAAGCTGTGGAGACAGCCATGTTGTGGCACTTTTGCGCTCCCCTTGGGATGCCTTGCACAGCTGCAGTGTGCTTGGAGCACAGGGCTTCCTGGTTTAAAAAACCACAACTTTCCTCCAAACTGGAGGCTTCTAAATCAGCCTTCGTTTCGGGACGTCCCCAAGGAAAAAGCTGTGGAGGCAGGCATGTTGAGGCACTTCTGCGCTCTTCTTGGGTAGTCCTTCGCAGCTGCTGTGTTCTTGGAACTCAGGGCTTTCTGGTTAAAAGAACACTAACCCTAGGCCTAACTCAAACCTTAAGCCTAGGAAGGAAAATCAGCCTATGATTCGGGATGGTCTCATGGAAATAGCAGTGGAGGCAGCCAAGTTGTGTCACTTTTGCGCTCCCCTTGGGATGCCTTTCACAGCTGCAGTGTGCCTGGAGCACAGGGCTTCCTGGTTTTAAAAGTCCTAGGCCTAAGCCTAACAGTAACCCTAGGAAGGTAAATCAGCCGGGTATTAGGGTTCTTCCTAAGGAAAAAGCTGTGAAAGCAGCCATGTTGTGGCACTTCTGCGCTCCCTTTGGGATGCCTTTTGCAGATGCAGTAAGCCTGGAACTCAGGGCTTCCTGGTTAAAAAAATCCTAGCCCTAGGCTGAGCCCTAACCCTAACCCTAGGCAGATAAATCAGCCTAGGTATAGGGATGGTGCCAAGGAAAAAGCTGTGAAAGCTGCCATGTTGTTGCACTTTTGTACTCCCCTTGGGATGCCTTTCACAGCTGCCGTGTGCCTGGAGCTCAGGGCTTCCTGGTTTAAAAAACCATGTCCCTAGCTGAGACTGGAGGCAGGTGATTCAGCCTAGGCTTAGCAATGGTGCCAATGAAAACGTGTGGAGGCAGCCATTTTCTGGCACTTTTGTGCTCCCCTTGGGATGCCTTTCGCAGCTGCCGTGTGCCTGGAGCTCAAGAGCTTGCTGGTTTAAAAAGCTCTACACCTAGGCGTAACCCTAACCCTAACCGTAACACTGGTCATTTAAATCAGCCTGGGTTTAGGAATTATCCCAAGGGAAAAGCTGTGGAGACAGCCATGTTGTGGCACTTTTGCGCTCCCCTTGGGATGCCTTTCACAGCTGCAGTGTGCTTGGAGCACAGGGCTTCCTGGTTTAAAAAACCACAACTTTAGCCCAAACTGGAGGCTTCTAAATCAGCCTTCGTTTCGGGACGTCCCCAAGGAAAAAGCTGTGGAGGCAGGCATGTTGAGGCGCTTCTGCGCTCTTCTTGGGTAGTCCTTCGCAGCTGCTGTGTTCTTGGAACTCAGGGCTTTCTGGTTAAAAGAACACTAACCCTAGGCCTAACTCAAACCTTAAGCCTAGGAAGGAAAATCAGCCTATGATTCGGGATGGTCTCATGGAAATAGCAGTGGAGGCAGCCAAGTTGTGTCACTTTTGCGCTCCCCTTGGGATGCCTTTCACAGCTGCAGTGTGCCTGGAGCACAGGGCTTCCTGGTTTTAAAAGTCCTAGGCCTAAGCCTAACAGTAACCCTAGGAAGGTAAATCAGCCGGGTATTAGGGTTCTTCCTAAGGAAAAAGCTGTGAAAGCAGCCATGTTGTGGCACTTCTGCGCTCCCTTTGGGATGCCTTTGGCAGATGCAGTAAGCCTGGAACTCAGGGCTTCCTGCTTAAAAAAATCCTAGCCCTAGGCTGAGCCCTAACCCTAACCCTAGGCAGATAAATCAGCCTAGGTATAGGGATGGTGCCAAGGAAAAAGCTGTGAAAGCTGCCATGTTGTTGCACTTTTGTACTCCCCTTGGGATGCCTTTCACAGCTGCCGTGTGCCTGGAGCTCAGGGCTTCCTGGTTTAAAAAACCATGTCCCTAGCTGAGACTGGAGGCAGGTGATTCAGCCTAGGCTTAGCAATGGTGCCAATGAAAACGTGTGGAGGCAGCCATTTTCTGGCACTTTTGTGCTCCCCTTGGGATGCCTTTCGCAGCTGCCGTGTGCCTGGAGCTCAAGAGCTTGCTGGTTTAAAAAGCTCTACACCTAGGCGTAACCCTAACCCTAACCGTAACACTGGTCATTTAAATCAGCCTGGGTTTAGGAATTATCCCAAGGGAAAAGCTGTGGAGACAGCCATGTTGTGGCACTTTTGCGCTCCCCTTGGGATGCCTTTCACAGCTGCAGTGTGCTTGGAGCACAGGGCTTCCTGGTTTACAAAACCACAACTTTAGCCCAAACTGGAGGCTTCGAAATCAGCCTTCGTTTCGGGACGTCCCCAAGGAAAAAGCTGTGGAGGCAGGCATGTTGAGGCGCTTCTGCGCTCTTCTTGGGTAGTCCTTCGCAGCTGCTGTGTTCTTGGAACTCAGGGCTTTCTGGTTAAAAGAACACTAACCCTAGGCCTAACTCAAACCTTAAGCCTAGGAAGGAAAATCAGCCTATGATTCGGGATGGTCTCATGGAAATAGCAGTGGAGGCAGCCAAGTTGTGTCACTTTTGCGCTCCCCTTGGGATGCCTTTCACAGCTGCAGTGTGCCTGGAGCACAGGGCTTCCTGGTTTTAAAAGTCCTAGGCCTAAGCCTCACAGTAACCCTAGGAAGGTAAATCAGCCGGGTATTAGGGTTCTTCCTAAGGAAAAAGCTGTGAAAGCAGCCATGTTGTGGCACTTCTGCGCTCCCTTTGGGATGCCTTTGGCAGATGCAGTAAGCCTGGAACTCAGGGCTTCCTGGTTAAAAAAATCCTAGCCCTAGGCTGAGCCCTAACCCTAACCCTAGGCAGATAAATCAGCCTAGGTATAGGGATGGTGCCAAGGAAAAAGCTGTGAAAGCTGCCATGTTGTTGCACTTTTGTACTCCCCTTGGGATGCCTTTCACAGCTGCCGTGTGCCTGGAGCTCAGGGCTTCCTGGTTTAAAAAACCATGTCCCTAGCTGAGACTGGAGGCAGGTGATTCAGCCTAGGCTTAGCAATGGTGCCAATGAAAACGTGTGGAGGCAGCCATTTTCTGGCCCTTTTGTGCTCCCCTTGGGATGCCTTTCGCAGCTGCCGTGTGCCTGGAGCTCAGAGCTTGCTGGTTTAAAAAGCTCTACACCTAGGCGTAACCCTAACCCTAACCGTAACACTGGTCATTTAAATCAGCCTGGGTTTAGGAATTATCCCAAGGGAAAAGCTGTGGAGACAGCCATGTTGTGGCACTTTTGCGCTCCCCTTGGGATGCCTTTCACAGCTGCAGTGTGCTTGGAGCACAGGGCTTCCTGGTTTAAAAAACCACAACTTTCGTCCAAACTGGAGGCTTCTAAATCAGCCTTCGTTTCGGGACGTCCCCAAGGAAAAAGCTGTGGAGGCAGGCATGTTGAGGCACTTCTGCGCTCTTCTTGGGTAGTCCTTCGCAGCTGCTGTGTTCTTGGAACTCAGGGCTTTCTGGTTAAAAGAACACTAACCCTAGGCCTAACTCAAACCTTAAGCCTAGGAAGGAAAATCAGCCTATGATTCGGGATGGTCTCATGGAAATAGCAGTGGAGGCAGCCAAGTTGTGTCACTTTTGCGCTCCCCTTGGGATGCCTTTCACAGCTGCAGTGTGCTTGCAGCACAGGGCTTCCTGGTTTTAAAAGTCCTAGGCCTAAGCCTAACAGTAACCCTAGGAAGGTAAATCAGCCGGGTATTAGGGTTCTTCCTAAGGAAAAAGCTGTGAAAGCAGCCATGTTGTGGCACTTCTGCGCTCCCTTTGGGATGCCTTTGGCAGATGCAGTAAGCCTGGAACTCAGGGCTTCCTGGTTAAAAAAATCCTTGCCCTAGGCTGAGCCCTAACCCTAACCCTAGGCAGATAAATCAGCCTAGGTATAGGGATGGTGCCAAGGAAAAAGCTGTGAAAGCTGCCATGTTGTTGCACTTTTGTACTCCCACTGGGATGCCTTTCACAGCTGCCGTGTGCCTGGAGCTCAGGGCTTCCTGGTTTAAAAAACCATGTCCCTAGCTGAGACTGGAGGCAGGTGATTCAGCCTAGGCTTAGCAATGGTGCCAATGAAAACGTGTGGAGGCAGCCATTTTCTGGCACTTTTGTGCTCCCCTTGGGATGCCTTTCGCAGCTGCCGTGTGCCTGGAGCTCAGAGCTTGCTGGTTTAAAAAGCTCTACACCTAGGCGTAACCCTAACCCTAACCGTAACACTGGTCATTTAAATCAGCCTGGGTTTAGGAATTATCCCAAGGGAAAAGCTGTGGAGACAGCCATGTTGTGGCACTTTTGCGCTCCCCTTGGGATGCCTTTCACAGCTGCAGTGTGCTTGGAGCACAGGGCTTCCTGGTGTAAAAAACCACAACTTTAGCCCAAACTGGAGGCTTCTAAATCAGCCTTCGTTTCGGGACGTCCCCAAGGAAAAAGCTGTGGAGGCAGGCATGTTGAGGCACTTCTGCGCTCTTCTTGGGCAGTCCTTCGCAGCTGCTGTGTTCTTGGAACTCAGGGCTTTCTGGTTAAAAGAACACTAACCCTAGGCCTAACTCAAACCTTAAGCCTAGGAAGGAAAATCAGCCTATGATTTGGGATGGTCTCATGGAAATAGCAGTGGAGGCAGCCAAGTTGTGTCACTTTTGCGCTCCCCGTGGGATGCCTTTCACAGCTGCAGTGTGCCTGGAGCACAGGGCTTCCTGGTTTTAAAAGTCCTAGGCCTAAGCCTAACAGTAACCCTAGGAAGGTAAATCAGCCGGGTATTAGGGTTCTTCCTAAGGAAAAAGCTGTGAAAGCAGCCATGTTGTGGCACTTCTGCGCTCCCTTTGGGATGCCTTTGGCAGATGCAGTAAGCCTGGAACTCAGGGCTTCCTGCTTAAAAAAATCCTTGCCCTTGGCTGAGCCCTAACCCTAACCCTAGGCAGATAAATCAGCCTAGGTATAGGGATGGTGCCAAGGAAAAAGCTGTGAAAGCTGCCATGTTGTTGCACTTTTGTACTCCCCTTGGGATGCCTTTCACAGCTGCCGTGTGCCTGGAGCTCAGGGCTTCCTGGTTTAAAAAACCATGTCCCTAGCTGAGACTGGAGGCAGGTGATTCAGCCTAGGCTTAGCAATGGTGCCAATGAAAACGTGTGGAGGCAGCCATTTTCTGGCACTTTTGTGCTCCCCTTGGGATGCCTTTCGCAGCTGCCGTGTGCCTGGAGCTCAGAGCTTGCTGGTTTAAAAAGCTCTACACCTAGGCGTAACCCTAACCCTAACCGTAACACTGGTCATTTAAATCAGCCTGGGTTTAGGAATTATCCCAAGGGAAAAGCTGTGGAGACAGCCATGTTGTGGCACTTTTGCGCTCCCCTTGGGATGCCTTTCACAGCTGCAGTGTGCTTGGAGCACAGGGCTTCCTGGTTTAAAAAACCACAACTTTAGCCCAAACTGGAGGCTTCTAAATCAGCCTTCGTTTCGGGACGTCCCCAAGGAAAAAGCTGTGGAGGCAGGCATGTTGAGGCACTTCTGCGCTCTTCTTGGGTAGTCCTTCGCAGCTGCTGTGTTCTTGGAACTCAGGGCTTTCTGGTTAAAAGAACACTAACCCTAGGCCTAACTCAAACCTTAAGCCTAGGAAGGAAAATCAGCCTATGATTCGGGATGGTCTCATGGAAATAGCAGTGGAGGCAGCCAAGTTGTGTCACTTTTGCGCTCCCCTTGGGATGCCTTTAACAGCTGCAGTGTGCCTGGAGCACAGGGCTTCCTGGTTTTAAAAGTCCTAGGCCTAAGCCTAACAGTAACCCTAGGAAGGTAAATCAGCCGGGTATTAGGGTTCTTCCTAAGGAAAAAGCTGTGAAAGCAGCCATGTTGTGGCACTTCTGCGCTCCCTTTGGGATGCCTTTGGCAGATGCAGTAAGCCTGGAACTCAGGGCTTCCTGCTTAAAAAAATCCTAGCCCTAGGCTGAGCCCTAACCCTAACCCTAGGCAGATAAATCAGCCTAGGTATAGGGATGGTGGCAAGTAAAAAGCTGTGAAAGCTGCCATGTTGTTGCACTTTTGTACTCCCCTTGGGATGCCTTTCACAGCTGCCGTGTGCCTGGAGCTCAGGGCTTCCTGGTTTAAAAAACCATGTCCCTAGCTGAGACTGGAGGCAGGTGATTCAGCCTAGGCTTAGCAATGGTGCCAATGAAAACGTGTGGAGGCAGCCATTTTCTGGCACTTTTGTGCTCCCCTTGGGATGCCTTTCGCAGCTGCCGTGTGCCTGGAGCTCAGAGCTTGCTGGTTTAAAAAGCTCTACACCTAGGCGTAACCCTAACCCTAACCGTAACACTGGTCATTTAAATCAGCCTGGGTTTAGGAATTATCCCAAGGGAAAAGCTGTGGAGACAGCCATGTTGTGGCACTTTTGCGCTCCCCTTGGGATGCCTTGCACAGCTGCAGTGTGCTTGGAGCACAGGGCTTCCTGGTTTAAAAAACCACAACTTTCCTCCAAACTGGAGGCTTCTAAATCAGCCTTCGTTTCGGGACGTCCCCAAGGAAAAAGCTGTGGAGGCAGGCATGTTGAGGCACTTCTGCGCTCTTCTTGGGTAGTCCTTCGCAGCTGCTGTGTTCTTGGAACTCAGGGCTTTCTGGTTAAAAGAACACTAACCCTAGGCCTAACTCAAACCTTAAGCCTAGGAAGGAAAATCAGCCTATGATTCGGGATGGTCTCATGGAAATAGCAGTGGAGGCAGCCAAGTTGTGTCACTTTTGCGCTCCCCTTGGGATGCCTTTCACAGCTGCAGTGTGCCTGGAGCACAGGGCTTCCTGGTTTTAAAAGTCCTAGGCCTAAGCCTAACAGTAACCCTAGGAAGGTAAATCAGCCGGGTATTAGGGTTCTTCCTAAGGAAAAAGCTGTGAAAGCAGCCATGTTGTGGCACTTCTGCGCTCCCTTTGGGATGCCTTTTGCAGATGCAGTAAGCCTGGAACTCAGGGCTTCCTGGTTAAAAAAATCCTAGCCCTAGGCTGAGCCCTAACCCTAAGCCTAGGCAGATAAATCAGCCTAGGTATAGGGATGGTGCCAAGGAAAAAGCTGTGAAAGCTGCCATGTTGTTGCACTTTTGTACTCCCCTTGGGATGCCTTTCACAGCTGCCGTGTGCCTGGAGCTCAGGGCTTCCTGGTTTAAAAAACCATGTCCCTAGCTGAGACTGGAGGCAGGTGATTCAGCCTAGGCTTAGCAATGGTGCCAATGAAAACGTGTGGAGGCAGCCATTTTCTGGCACTTTTGTGCTCCCCTTGGGATGCCTTTCGCAGCTGCCGTGTGCCTGGAGCTCAAGAGCTTGCTGGTTTAAAAAGCTCTACACCTAGGCGTAACCCTAACCCTAACCGTAACACTGGTCATTTAAATCAGCCTGGGTTTAGGAATTATCCCAAGGGAAAAGCTGTGGAGACAGCCATGTTGTGGCACTTTTGCGCTCCCCTTGGGATGCCTTTCACAGCTGCAGTGTGCTTGGAGCACAGGGCTTCCTGGTTTAAAAAACCACAACTTTAGCCCAAACTGGAGGCTTCTAAATCAGCCTTCGTTTCGGGACGTCCCCAAGGAAAAAGCTGTGGAGGCAGGCATGTTGAGGCGCTTCTGCGCTCTTCTTGGGTAGTCCTTCGCAGCTGCTGTGTTCTTGGAACTCAGGGCTTTCTGGTTAAAAGAACACTAACCCTAGGCCTAACTCAAACCTTAAGCCTAGGAAGGAAAATCAGCCTATGATTCGGGATGGTCTCATGGAAATAGCAGTGGAGGCAGCCAAGTTGTGTCACTTTTGCGCTCCCCTTGGGATGCCTTTCACAGCTGCAGTGTGCCTGGAGCACAGGGCTTCCTGGTTTTAAAAGTCCTAGGCCTAAGCCTAACAGTAACCCTAGGAAGGTAAATCAGCCGGGTATTAGGGTTCTTCCTAAGGAAAAAGCTGTGAAAGCAGCCATGTTGTGGCACTTCTGCGCTCCCTTTGGGATGCCTTTGGCAGATGCAGTAAGCCTGGAACTCAGGGCTTCCTGCTTAAAAAAATCCTAGCCCTAGGCTGAGCCCTAACCCTAACCCTAGGCAGATAAATCAGCCTAGGTAGAGGGATGGTGCCAAGGAAAAAGCTGTGAAAGCTGCCATGTTGTTGCACTTTTGTACTCCCCTTGGGATGCCTTTCACAGCTGCCGTGTGCCTGGAGCTCAGGGCTTCCTGGTTTAAAAAACCATGTCCCTAGCTGAGACTGGAGGCAGGTGATTCAGCCTAGGCTTAGCAATGGTGCCAATGAAAACGTGTGGAGGCAGCCATTTTCTGGCACTTTTGTGCTCCCCTTGGGATGCCTTTCGCAGCTGCCGTGTGCCTGGAGCTCAAGAGCTTGCTGGTTTAAAAAGCTCTACACCTAGGCGTAACCCTAACCCTAACCGTAACACTGGTCATTTAAATCAGCCTGGGTTTAGGAATTATCCCAAGGGAAAAGCTGTGGAGACAGCCATGTTGTGGCACTTTTGCGCTCCCCTTGGGATGCCTTTCACAGCTGCAGTGTGCTTGGAGCACAGGGCTTCCTGGTTTACAAAACCACAACTTTAGCCCAAACTGGAGGCTTCGAAATCAGCCTTCGTTTCGTGACGTCCCCAAGGAAAAAGCTGTGGAGGCAGGCATGTTGAGGCGCTTCTGCGCTCTTCTTGGGTAGTCCTTCGCAGCTGCTGTGTTCTTGGAACTCAGGGCTTTCTGGTTAAAAGAACACTAACCCTAGGCCTAACTCAAACCTTAAGCCTAGGAAGGAAAATCAGCCTATGATTCGGGATGGTCTCATGGAAATAGCAGTGGAGGCAGCCAAGTTGTGTCACTTTTGCGCTCCCCTTGGGATGCCTTTCACAGCTGCAGTGTGCCTGGAGCACAGGGCTTCCTGGTTTTAAAAGTCCTAGGCCTAAGCCTCACAGTAACCCTAGGAAGGTAAATCAGCCGGGTATTAGGGTTCTTCCTAAGGAAAAAGCTGTGAAAGCAGCCATGTTGTGGCACTTCTGCGCTCCCTTTGGGATGCCTTTGGCAGATGCAGTAAGCCTGGAACTCAGGGCTTCCTGGTTAAAAAAATCCTAGCCCTAGGCTGAGCCCTAACCCTAACCCTAGGCAGATAAATCAGCCTAGGTATAGGGATGGTGCCAAGGAAAAAGCTGTGAAAGCTGCCATGTTGTTGCACTTTTGTACTCCCCTTGGGATGCCTTTCACAGCTGCCGTGTGCCTGGAGCTCAGGGCTTCCTGGTTTAAAAAACCATGTCCCTAGCTGAGACTGGAGGCAGGTGATTCAGCCTAGGCTTAGCAATGGTGCCAATGAAAACGTGTGGAGGCAGCCATTTTCTGGCACTTTTGTGCTCCCCTTGGGATGCCTTTCGCAGCTGCCGTGTGCCTGGAGCTCAGAGCTTGCTGGTTTAAAAAGCTCTACACCTAGGCGTAACCCTAACCCTAACCGTAACACTGGTCATTTAAATCAGCCTGGGTTTAGGAATTATCCCAAGGGAAAAGCTGTGGAGATAGCCATGTTGTGGCACTTTTGCGCTCCCCTTGGGATGCCTTTCACAGCTGCAGTGTGCTTGGAGCACAGGGCTTCCTGGTTTAAAAAACCACAACTTTCGTCCAAACTGGAGGCTTCTAAATCAGCCTTCGTTTCGGGACGTCCCCAAGGAAAAAGCTGTGGAGGCAGGCATGTTGAGGCACTTCTGCGCTCTTCTTGGGTAGTCCTTCGCAGCTGCTGTGTTCTTGGAACTCAGGGCTTTCTGGTTAAAAGAACACTAACCCTAGGCCTAACTCAAACCTTAAGCCTAGGAAGGAAAATCAGCCTATGATTCGGGATGGTCTCATGGAAATAGCAGTGGAGGCAGCCAAGTTGTGTCACTTTTGCGCTCCCCTTGGGATGCCTTTCACAGCTGCAGTGTGCTTGGAGCACAGGGCTTCCTGGTTTTAAAAGTCCTAGGCCTAAGCCTAACAGTAACCCTAGGAAGGTAAATCAGCCGGGTATTAGGGTTCTTCCTAAGGAAAAAGCTGTGAAAGCAGCCATGTTGTGGCACTTCTGCGCTCCCTTTGGGATGCCTTTGGCAGATGCAGTAAGCCTGGAACTCAGGGCTTCCTGGTTAAAAAAATCCTAGCCCTAGGCTGAGCCCTAACCCTAACCCTAGGCAGATAAATCAGCCTAGGTATAGGGATGGTGCCAAGGAAAAAGCTGTGAAAGCTGCCATGTTGTTGCACTTTTGTACTCCCACTGGGATGCCTTTCACAGCTGCCGTGTGCCTGGAGCTCAGGGCTTCCTGGTTTAAAAAACCATGTCCCTAGCTGAGACTGGAGGCAGGTGATTCAGCCTAGGCTTAGCAATGGTGCCAATGAAAACGTGTGGAGGCAGCCATTTTCTGGCACTTTTGTGCTCCCCTTGGGATGCCTTTCGCAGCTGCCGTGTGCCTGGAGCTCAGAGCTTGCTGGTTTAAAAAGCTCTACACCTAGGCGTAACCCTAACCCTAACCGTAACACTGGTCATTTAAATCAGCCTGGGTTTAGGAATTATCCCAAGGGAAAAGCTGTGGAGACAGCCATGTTGTGGCACTTTTGCGCTCCCCTTGGGATGCCTTTCACAGCTGCAGTGTGCTTGGAGCACAGGGCTTCCTGGTGTAAAAAACCACAACTTTAGCCCAAACTGGAGGCTTCTAAATCAGCCTTCGTTTCGGGACGTCCCCAAGGAAAAAGCTGTGGAGGCAGGCATGTTGAGGCACTTCTGCGCTCTTCTTGGGCAGTCCTTCGCAGCTGCTGTGTTCTTGGAACTCAGGGCTTTCTGGTTAAAAGAACACTAACCCTAGGCCTAACTCAAACCTTAAGCCTAGGAAGGAAAATCAGCCTATGATTTGGGATGGTCTCATGGAAATAGCAGTGGAGGCAGCCAAGTTGTGTCACTTTTGCGCTCCCCTTGGGATGCCTTTCACAGCTGCAGTGTGCCTGGAGCACAGGGCTTCCTGGTTTTAAAAGTCCTAGGCCTAAGCCTAACAGTAACCCTAGGAAGGTAAATCAGCCGGGTATTAGGGTTCTTCCTAAGGAAAAAGCTGTGAAAGCAGCCATGTTGTGGCACTTCTGCGCTCCCTTTGGGATGCCTTTGGCAGATGCAGTAAGCCTGGAACTCAGGGCTTCCTGCTTAAAAAAATCCTTGCCCTTGGCTGAGCCCTAACCCTAACCCTAGGCAGATAAATCAGCCTATGTATAGGGATGGTGCCAAGGAAAAAGCTGTGAAAGCTGCCATGTTGTTGCACTTTTGTACTCCCCTTGGGATGCCTTTCACAGCTGCCGTGTGCCTGGAGCTCAGGGCTTCCTGGTTTAAAAAACCATGTCCCTAGCTGAGACTGGAGGCAGGTGATTCAGCCTAGGCTTAGCAATGGTGCCAATGAAAACGTGTGGAGGCAGCCATTTTCTGGCACTTTTGTGCTCCCCTTGGGATGCCTTTCGCAGCTGCCGTGTGCCTGGAGCTCAGAGCTTGCTGGTTTAAAAAGCTCTACACCTAGGCGTAACCCTAACCCTAACCGTAACACTGGTCATTTAAATCAGCCTGGGTTTAGGAATTATCCCAAGGGAAAAGCTGTGGAGACAGCCATGTTGTGGCACTTTTGCGCTCCCCTTGGGATGCCTTTCACAGCTGCAGTGTGCTTGGAGCACAGGGCTTCCTGGTTTAAAAAACCACAACTTTCGTCCAAACTGGAGGCTTCTAAATCAGCCTTCGTTTCGGGACGTCACCAAGGAAAAAGCTGTGGAGGCAGGCATGTTGAGGCACTTCTGCGCTCTTCTTGGGTAGTCCTTCGCAGCTGCTGTGTTCTTGGAACTCAGGGCTTTCTGGTTAAAAGAACACTAACCCTAGGCCTAACTCAAACCTTAAGCCTAGGAAGGAAAATCAGCCTATGATTCGGGATGGTCTCATGGAAATAGCAGTGGAGGCAGCCAAGTTGTGTCACTTTTGCGCTCCCCTTGGGATGCCTTTCACAGCTGCAGTGTGCCTGGAGCACAGGGCTTCCTGGTTTTAAAAGTCCTAGGCCTAAGCCTAACAGTAACCCTAGGAAGGTAAATCAGCCGGGTAATAGGGTTCTTCCTAAGGAAAAAGCTGTGAAAGCAGCCATGTTGTGGCACTTCTGCGCTCCCTTTGGGATGCCTTTGGCAGATGCAGTAAGCCTGGAACTCAGGGCTTCCTGCTTAAAAAAATCCTAGCCCTAGGCTGAGCCCTAACCCTAACCCTAGGCAGATAAATCAGCCTAGGTATAGGGATGGTGCCAAGGAAAAAGCTGTGAAAGCTGCCATGTTGTTGCACTTTTGTACTCCCACTGGGATGCCTTTCACAGCTGCCGTGTGCCTGGAGCTCAGGGCTTCCTGGTTTAAAAAACCATGTCCCTAGCTGAGACTGGAGGCAGGTGATTCAGCCTAGGCTTAGCAATTGTGCCAATGAAAACGTGTGGAGGCAGCCATTTTCTGGCACTTTTGTGCTCCCCTTGGGATGCCTTTCGCAGCTGCCGTGTGCCTGGAGCTCAGAGCTTGCTGGTTTAAAAAGCTCTACACCTAGGCGTAACCCTAACCCTAACCGTAACACTGGTCATTTAAATCAGCCTGGGTTTAGGAATTATCCCAAGGGAAAAGCTGTGGAGACAGCCATGTTGTGGCACTTTTGCGCTCCCCTTGGGATGCCTTTCACAGCTGCAGTGTGCTTGGAGCACAGGGCTTCCTGGTGTAAAAAACCACAACTTTAGCCCAAACTGGAGGCTTCTAAATCAGCCTTCGTTTCGGGACGTCCCCAAGGAAAAAGCTGCGGAGGCTGGCATGTTGAGGCACTTCTGCGCTCTTCTTGGGTAGTCCTTCGCAGCTGCTGTGTTCTTGGAACTCAGGGCTTTCTGGTTAAAAGAACACTAACCCTAGGCCTAACTCAAACCTTAAGCCTAGGAAGGAAAATCAGCCTATGATTCGGGATGGTCTCATGGAAATAGCAGTGGAGGCAGCCAAGTTGTGTCACTTTTGCGCTCCCCTTGGGATGCCTTTAACAGCTGCAGTGTGCCTGGAGCACAGGGCTTCCTGGTTTTAAAAGTCCTAGGCCTAAGCCTAACAGTAACCCTAGGAAGGTAAATCAGCCGGGTATTAGGGTTCTTCCTAAGGAAAAAGCTGTGAAAGCAGCCATGTTGTGGCACTTCTGCGCTCCCTTTGGGATGCCTTTGGCAGATGCAGTAAGCCTGGAACTCAGGGCTTCCTGCTTAAAAAAATCCTAGCCCTAGGCTGAGCCCTAACCCTAAGCCTAGGCAGATAAATCAGCCTAGGTATAGGGATTGTGCCAAGGAAAAAGCTGTGAAAGCTGCCATGTTGTTGCACTTTTGTACTCCCCTTGGGATGCCTTTCACAGCTGCCGTGTGCCTGGAGCTCAGGGCTTCCTGGTTTAAAAAACCATGCCCCTAGCTGAGACTGGAGGCAGGTGATTCAGCCTAGGCTTAGCAATGGTGCCAATGAAAACGTGTGGAGGCAGCCATTTTCTGGCACTTTTGTGCTCCCCTTGGGATGCCTTTCGCAGCTGCCTTGTGCCTGGAGCTCAGAGCTTGCTGGTTTAAAAAGCTCTACACCTAGGCGTAACCCTAACCCTAACCGTAACACTGGTCATTTAAATCAGCCTGGGTTTAGGAATTATCCCAAGGGAAAAGCTGTGGAGACAGCCATGTTGTGGCACTTTTGCGCTCCCCTTGGGATGCCTTTCACAGCTGCAGTGTGCTTGGAGCACAGGGCTTCCTGGTGTAAAAAACCACAACTTTAGCCCAAACTGGAGGCTTCTAAATCAGCCTTCGTTTCGGGACGTCCCCAAGGAAAAAGCTGTGGAGGCAGGTATGTTGTGGCACTTCTGTGCTCTTCTTGGGCAGTCCTTCGCAGCTGCTGTGTTCTTGGAACTCAGGGCTTTCTGGTTAAAAGAACACTAACCCTAAGCCTAACTCAAACTTTAAGCCTAGGAAGGAAAATCAGCCTATGATTCGGGATGGTCTCATGGAAATAGCAGTGGAGGCAGCCAAGTTGTGTCACTTTTGCGCTCCCCTTGGGATGCCTTTCACAGCTGCAGTGTGCTTGGAGCACAGGGCTTCCTGGTTTTAAAAGTCCTAGGCCTAAGCCTAACAGTAACCCTAGGAAGGTAAATCAGCCGGGTATTAGGGTTCTTCCTAAGGAAAAAGCTGTGAAAGCAGCCATGTTGTGGCACTTCTGCGCTCCCTTTGGGATGCCTTTGGCAGATGCAGTAAGCCTGGAACTCAGGGCTTCCTGCTTAAAAAAATCCTAGCCCTAGGCTGAGCCCTAACCCTAACCCTAGGCAGATAAATCAGCCTAGGTATAGGGATGGTGCCAAGGAAAAAGCTGTGAAAGCTGCCATGTTGTTGCACTTTTGTACTCCCACTGGGATGCCTTTCACAGCTGCCGTGTGCCTGGAGCTCAGGGCTTCCTGGTTTAAAAAACCATGTCCCTAGCTGAGACTGGAGGCAGGTGATTCAGCCTAGGCTTAGCAATGGTGCCAATGAAAACGTGTGGAGGCAGCCATTTTCTGGCACTTTTGTGCTCCCCTTGGGATGCCTTTCGCAGCTGCCGTGTGCCTGGAGCTCAGAGCTTGCTGGTTTAAAAAGCTCTACACCTAGGCGTAACCCTAACCCTAACCGTAACACTGGTCATTTAAATCAGCCTGGGTTTAGGAATTATCCCAAGGGAAAAGCTGTGGAGACAGCCATGTTGTGGCACTTTTGCGCTCCCCTTGGGATGCCTTTCACAGCTGCAGTGTGCTTGGAGCACAGGGCTTCCTGGTTTAAAAAACCACAACTTTAGCCCAAACTGGAGGCTTCTAAATCAGCCTTCGTTTCGGGACGTCACCAAGGAAAAAGCTGTGGAGGCAGGCATGTTGAGGCACTTCTGCGCTCTTCTTGGGTAGTCCTTCGCAGCTGCTGTGTTCTTGGAACTCAGGGCTTTCTGGTTAAAAGAACACTAACCCTAGGCCTAACTCAAACCTTAAGCCTAGGAAGGAAAATCAGCCTATGATTCGGGATGGTCTCATGGAAATAGCAGTGGAGGCAGCCAAGTTGTGGCACTTTTGCGCTCCCCTTGGGATGCCTTTCACAGCTGCAGTGTGCTTGGAGCACAGGGCTTCCTGGTGTAAAAAACCACAACTTTAGCCCAAACTGGAGGCTTCTAAATCAGCCTTCGTTTCGGGACGTCCCTAAGGAAAAAGCGGTGGAGGCAGGTATGTTGTGGCACTTCTGTGCTCTTCTTGGGTAGTCCTTCGCAGCTGCTGTGTTCTTGGAACTCAGGGCTTTCTGGTTAAAAGAACACTAACCCTAAGCCTAACTCAAACTTTAAGCCTAGGAAGGAAAATCAGCCTATGATTCGGGATGGTCTCATGGAAATAGCAGTGGAGGCAGCCAAATTGTGTCACTTTTGCGCTCCCCTTGGGATGCCTTTAACAGCTGCAGTGTGCCTGGAGCACAGGGCTTCCTGGTTTTAAAAGTCCTAGGCCTAAGCCTAACAGTAACCCTAGGAAGGTAAATCAGCCGGGTATTAGGGTTCTTCCTAAGGAAAAAGCTGTGAAAGCAGCCATGTTGTGGCACTTCTGCGCTCCCTTTGGGATGCCTTTGGCAGATGCAGTAAGCCTGGAACTCAGGGCTTCCTGCTTAAAAAAATCCTAGCCCTAGGCTGAGCCCTAACCCTAAGCCTAGGCAGATAAATCAGCCTAGGTATAGGGATGGTGCCAAGGAAAAAGCTGTGAAAGCTGCCATGTTGTTGCACTTTTGTACTCCCCTTGGGATGCCTTTCACAGCTGCCGTGTGCCTGGAGCTCAGGGCTTCCTGGTTTAAAAAACCATGTCCCTAGCTGAGACTGGAGGCAGGTGATTCAGCCTAGGCTTAGCAATGGTGCCAATGAAAACGTGTGGAGGCAGCCATTTTCTGGCACTTTTGTGCTCCCCTTGGGATGCCTTTCGCAGCTGCCGTGTGCCTGGAGCTCAGAGCTTGCTGGTTTAAAAAGCTCTACACCTAGGCGTAACCCTAACCCTAACCGTAACACTGGTCATTTAAATCAGCCTGGGTTTAGGAATTATCCCAAGGGAAAAGCTGTGGAGAGAGCCATGTTGTGGCACTTTTGCGCTCCCCTTGGGATGCCTTTCACAGCTGCAGTGTGCTTGGAGCACAGGGCTTCCTGGTTTAAAAAACCACAACTTTAGCCCAAACTGGAGGCTTCTAAATCAGCCTTCGTTTCGGGACGTCCCCAAGGAAAAAGCTGTGGAGGCAGGCATGTTGAGGCACTTCTGCGCTCTTCTTGGGTAGTCCTTCGCAGCTGCTGTGTTCTTGGAATTCAGGGCTTTCTGGTTAAAAGAACACTAACCCTAGGCCTAACTCAAACCTTAAGCCTAGGAAGGAAAATCAGCCTATGATTCGGGATGGTCTCATGGAAATAGCAGTGGAGGCAGCCAAGTTGTGTCACTTTTGCGCTCCCCTTGGGATGCCTTTCACAGCTGCAGTGTGCTTGGAGCACAGGGCTTCCTGCTTTAAAAAACCACAACTTTAGCCCAAACTGGAGGCTTCTAAATCAGCCTTCGTTTCGGGACGTCCCCAAGGAAAAAGCTGTGGAGGCAGGCATGTTGAGGCACTTCTGCGCTCTTCTTGGGTAGTCCTTCGCAGCTGCTGTGTTCTTGGAACTCAGGGCTTTCTGGTTAAAAGAACACTAACCCTAGGCCTAACTCAAACCTTAAGCCTAGGAAGGAAAATCAGCCTATGATTTGGGATGGTCTCATGGAAATAGCAGTGGAGGCAGCCAAGTTGTGTCACTTTTGCGCTCCCCTTGGGATGCCTTTAACAGCTGCAGTGTGCCTGGAGCACAGGGCTTCCTGGTTTTAAAAGTCCTAGGCCTAAGCCTAACAGTAACCCTAGGAAGGTAAATCAGCCGGGTATTAGGGTTCTTCCTAAGGAAAAAGCTGTGAAAGCAGCCATGTTGTGGCACTTCTGCGCTCCCTTTGGGATGCCTTTGGCAGATGCAGTAAGCCTGGAACTCAGGGCTTCCTGGTTAAAAAAATCCTTGCCCTAGGCTGAGCCCTAACCCTAACCCTAGGCAGATAAATCATCCTAGGTATAGAGATGGTGCCAAGGAAAAAGCTGTGAAAGCTGCCATGTTGTTGCACTTTTGTACTCCCCTTGGGATGCCTTTCACAGCTGCCGTGTGCCTGGAGCTCAGGGCTTCCTGGTTTAAAAAACCATGCCCCTAGCTGAGACTGGAGGCAGGTGATTCAGCCTAGGCTTAGCAATGGTGCCAATGAAAACGTGTGGAGGCAGCCATTTTCTGGCACTTTTGTGCTCCCCTTGGGATGCCTTTCGCAGCTGCCGTGTGCCTGGAGCTCAGAGCTTGCTGGTTTAAAAAGCTCTACACCTAGGCGTAACCCTAACCCTAACCGTAACACTGGTCATTTAAAGCAGCCTGGGTTTAGGAATTATCCCAAGGGAAAAGCTGTGGAGACAGCCATGTTGTGGCACTTTTGCGCTCCCCTTGGGATGCCTTTCACAGCTGCAGTGTGCTTGGAGCACAGGGCTTCCTGGTTTAAAAACCACAACTTTAGCCCAAACTGGAGGCTTCTAAATCAGCCTTCGTTTCGGGACGTCCCCTAGGAAAAAGCTGTGCAGGCAGGCATGTTGAGGCACTTCTGCGCTCTTCTTGGGTAGTCCTTCGCAGCTGCTGTGTTCTTGGAACTCAGGGCTTTCTGGTTAAAAGAACACTAACCCTAGGCCTAACTCAAACCTTAAGCCTAGGAAGGAAAATCAGCCTATGATTCGGGATGGTCTCATGGAAATAGCAGTGGAGGCAGCCAAGTTGTGTCACTTTTGCGCTCCCCTTGGGATGCCTTTAACAGCTGCAGTGTGCCTGGAGCACAGGGCTTCCTGGTTTTAAAAGTCCTAGGCCTAAGCCTAACAGTAACCCTAGGAAGGTAAATCAGCCGGGTATTAGGGTTCTTCCTAAGGAAAAACTGTGAAAGCAGCCATGTTGTGGCACTTCTGCGCTCCCTTTGGGATGCCTTTGGCAGATGCAGTAAGCCTGGAACTCAGGGCTTCCTGCTTAAAAAAATCCTAGCCCTAGGCTGAGCCCTAACCCTAAGCCTAGGCAGATAAATCAGCCTAGGTATAGGGATGGTGCCAAGGAAAAAGCTGTGAAAGCTGCCATGTTGTTGCACTTTTGTACTCCCCTTGGGATGCCTTTCACAGCTGCCGTGTGCCTGGAGCTCAGGGCTTCCTGGTTTAAAAAACCATGTCCCTAGCTGAGACTGGAGGCAGGTGATTCAGCCTAGGCTTAGCAATGGTGCCAATGAAAACGTGTGGAGGCAGCCATTTTCTGGCACTTTTGTGCTCCCCTTGGGATGCCTTTCGCAGCTGCCGTGTGCCTGGAGCTCAGAGCTTGCTGGTTTAAAAAGCTCTACACCTAGGCGTAACCCTAACCCTAACCGTAACACTGGTCATTTAAATCAGCCTGGGTTTAGGAATTATCCCAAGGGAAAAGCTGTGGAGAGAGCCATGTTGTGGCACTTTTGCGCTCCCCTTGGGATGCCTTTCACAGCTGCAGTGTGCTTGGAGCACAGGGCTTCCTGGTTTAAAAAACCACAACTTTAGCCCAAACTGGAGGCTTCTAAATCAGCCTTCGTTTCGGGACGTCCCCAAGGAAAAAGCTGTGGAGGCAGGCATGTTGAGGCACTTCTGCGCTCTTCTTGGGTAGTCCTTCGCAGCTGCTGTGTTCTTGGAATTCAGGGCTTTCTGGTTAAAAGAACACTAACCCTAGGCCTAACTCAAACCTTAAGCCTAGGAAGGAAAATCAGCCTATGATTCGGGATGGTCTCATGGAAATAGCAGTGGAGGCAGCCAAGTTGTGTCACTTCTGCGCTCCCCTTGGGATGCCTTTCACAGCTGCAGTGTGCTTGGAGCACAGGGCTTCCTGCTTTAAAAAACCACAACTTTAGCCCAAACTGGAGGCTTCTAAATCAGCCTTCGTTTCGGGACGTCCCCAAGGAAAAAGCTGTGGAGGCAGGCATGTTGAGGCACTTCTGCGCTCTTCTTGGGTAGTCCTTCGCAGCTGCTGTGTTCTTGGAACTCAGGGCTTTCTGGTTAAAAGAACACTAACCCTAGGCCTAACTCAAACCTTAAGCCTAGGAAGGAAAATCAGCCTATTATTCGGGATGGTCTCATGGAAATAGCAGTGGAGGCAGCCAAGTTGTGTCACTTTTGCGCTCCCCTTGGGATGCCTTTAACAGCTGCAGTGTGCCTGGAGCACAGGGCTTCCTGGTTTTAAAAGTCCTAGGCCTAAGCCTAACAGTAACCCTAGGAAGGTAAATCAGCCGGGTATTAGGGTTCTTCCTAAGGAAAAAGCTGTGAAAGCAGCCATGTTGTGGCACTTCTGCGCTCCCTTTGGGATGCCTTTGGCAGATGCAGTAAGCCTGGAACTCAGGGCTTCCTGGTTAAAAAAATCCTTGCCCTAGGCTGAGCCCTAACCCTAACCCTAGGCAGATAAATCATCCTAGGTATAGAGATGGTGCCAAGGAAAAAGCTGTGAAAGCTGCCATGTTGTTGCACTTTTGTACTCCCCTTGGGATGCCTTTCACAGCTGCCGTGTGCCTGGAGCTCAGGGCTTCCTGGTTTAAAAAACCATGCCCCTAGCTGAGACTGGAGGCAGGTGATTCAGCCTAGGCTTAGCAATGGTGCCAATGAAAACGTGTGGAGGCAGCCATTTTCTGGCACTTTTGTGCTCCCCTTGGGATGCCTTTCGCAGCTGCCGTGTGCCTGGAGCTCAGAGCTTGCTGGTTTAAAAAGCTCTACACCTAGGCGTAACCCTAACCCTAACCGTAACACTGGTCATTTAAAGCAGCCTGGGTTTAGGAATTATCCCAAGGGAAAAGCTGTGGAGACAGCCATGTTGTGGCACTTTTGCGCTCCCCTTGGGATGCCTTTCACAGCTGCAGTGTGCTTGGAGCACAGGGCTTCCTGGTTTAAAAACCACAACTTTAGCCCAAACTGGAGGCTTCTAAATCAGCCTTCGTTTCGGGACGTCCCCAAGGAAAAAGCTGTGGAGGCAGGCATGTTGAGGCACTTCTGCGCTCTTCTTGGGTAGTCCTTCGCAGCTGCTGTGTTCTTGGAACTCAGGGCTTTCTGGTTAAAAGAACACTAACCCTAGGCCTAACTCAAACCTTAAGCCTAGGAAGGAAAATCAGCCTATTATTCGGGATGGTCTCATGGAAATAGCAGTGGAGGCAGCCAAGTTGTGTCACTTTTGCGCTCCCCTTGGGATGCCTTTAACAGCTGCAGTGTGCCTGGAGCACAGGGCTTCCTGGTTTTAAAAGTCCTAGGCCTAAGCCTAACAGTAACCCTAGGAAGGTAAATCAGCCGGGTATTAGGGTTCTTCCTAAGGAAAAAGCTGTGAAAGCAGCCATGTTGTGGCACTTCTGCGCTCCCTTTGGGATGCCTTTGGCAGATGCAGTAAGCCTGGAACTCAGGGCTTCCTGGTTAAAAAAATCCTTGCCCTAGGCTGAGCCCTAACCCTAACCCTAGGCAGATAAATCATCCTAGGTATAGAGATGGTGCCAAGGAAAAAGCTGTGAAAGCTGCCATGTTGTTGCACTTTTGTACTCCCCTTGGGATGCCTTTCACAGCTGCCGTGTGCCTGGAGCTCAGGGCTTCCTGGTTTAAAAAACCATGCCCCTAGCTGAGACTGGAGGCAGGTGATTCAGCCTAGGCTTAGCAATGGTGCCAATGAAAACGTGTGGAGGCAGCCATTTTCTGGCACTTTTGTGCTCCCCTTGGGATGCCTTTCGCAGCTGCCGTGTGCCTGGAGCTCAGAGCTTGCTGGTTTAAAAAGCTCTACACCTAGGCGTAACCCTAACCCTAACCGTAACACTGGTCATTTAAAGCAGCCTGGGTTTAGGAATTATCCCAAGGGAAAAGCTGTGGAGACAGCCATGTTGTGGCACTTTTGCGCTCCCCTTGGGATGCCTTTCACAGCTGCAGTGTGCTTGGAGCACAGGGCTTCCTGGTTTAAAAACCACAACTTTAGCCCAAACTGGAGGCTTCTAAATCAGCCTTCGTTTCGGGACGTCCCCAAGGAAAAAGCTATGCAGGCAGGCATGTTGAGGCACTTCTGCGCTCTTCTTGGGTAGTCCTTCGCAGCTGCTGTGTTCTTGGAACTCAGGGCTTTCTGGTTAAAAGAACACTAACCCTAGGCCTAACTCAAACCTTAAGCCTAGGAAGGAAAATCAGCCTATGATTCGGGATGGTCTCATGGAAATAGCAGTGGAGGCAGCCAAGTTGTGTCACTTTTGCGCTCCCCTTGGGATGCCTTTAACAGCTGCAGTGTGCCTGGAGCACAGGGCTTCCTGGTTTTAAAAGTCCTAGGCCTAAGCCTAACAGTAACCCTAGGAAGGTAAATCAGCCGGGTATTAGGGTTCTTCCTAAGGAAAAACTGTGAAAGCAGCCATGTTGTGGCACTTCTGCGCTCCCTTTGGGATGCCTTTGGCAGATGCAGTAAGCCCGGAACTCAGGGCTTCCTGCTTAAAAAAATCCTAGCCCTAGGCTGAGCCCTAACCCTAACCCTAGGCAGACAAATCAGCCTAGGTAGAGGGATGGTGCCAAGGAAAAAGCTGTGAAAGCTGCCATGTTGTTGCACTTTTGTACTCCCCTTGGGATGCCTTTCACAGCTGCCAAGTGCCTGGAGCTCAGGGCTTCCTGGTTTAAAAAACCATGTCCCTAGCTGAGACTGGAGGCAGGTGATTCAGCCTAGGCTTAGCAATGGTGCCAATGAAAACGTGTGGAGGCAGCCATTTTCTGGCACTTTTGTGCTCCCCTTGGGATGCCTTTCGCAGCTGCCTTGTGCCTGGAGCTCAGAGCTTGCTGGTTTAAAAAGCTCTACACCTAGGCGTAACCCTAACCCTAACCGTAACACTGGTCATTTAAATCAGCCTGGGTTTAGGAATTATCCCAAGGGAAAAGCTGTGGAGACAGCCATGTTGTGGCACTTTTGCGCTCCCCTTGGGATGCCTTTCACAGCTGCAGTGTGCTTGGAGCACAGGGCTTCCTGGTGTAAAAAACCACAACTTTAGCCCAAACTGGAGGCTTCTAAATCAGCCTTCGTTTCGGGACGTCCCCAAGGAAAAAGCTGTGGAGGCAGGCATGTTGAGGCACTTCTGCGCTCTTCTTGGGTAGTCCTTCGCAGCTGCTGTGTTCTTGGAACTCAGGGCTTTCTGGTTAAAAGAACACTAACCCTAGGCCTAACTCAAACCTTAAGCCTAGGAAGGAAAATCAGCCTATGATTCGGGATGGTCTCATGGAAATAGCAGTGGAGGCAGCCAAGTTGTGTCACTTTTGCGCTCCCCTTGGGATGCCTTTAACAGCTGCGGTGTGCCTTGAGCACAGAGCTTCCTGGTTTTAAAAGTCCTAGGCCTAAGCCTAACAGTAACCCTAGGAAGGTAAATCAGCCGGGTATTAGGGTTCTTCCTAAGGAAAAAGCTGTGAAAGCAGCCATGTTGTGGCACTTCTGCGCTCCCTTTGGGATGCCTTTGGCAGATGCAGTAAGCCTGGAACTCAGGGCTTCCTGCTTAAAAAATCCTAGCCCTAGGCTGAGCCCTAACCCTAACCCTAGGCAGATAAATCAGCCTAGGTATAGGGATGGTGCCAAGGAAAAAGCTGTGAAAGCTGCCATGTTGTTGCACTTTTGTACTCCCCTTGGGATGCCTTTCACAGCTGCCGTGTGCCTGGAGCTCAGGGCTTCCTGGTTTAAAAAACCATGTCCCTAGCTGAGACTGGAGGCAGGTGATTCAGCCTAGGCTTAGCAATGGTGCCAATGAAAACGTGTGGAGGCAGCCATTTTCTGGCCCTTTTGTGCTCCCCTTGGGATGCTTTTCGCAGCTGCTGTGTGCCTGGAGTTCAGGGCTTCCTGGTTTAAAAAGCTCTACACCTAGGCGTAACCCTAACCCTAACCGTAACACTGGTCATTTAAATCAGCCTGGGTTTAGGAATTATCCCAAGGGAAAAGCTGTGGAGACAGCCATGTTGTGGCACTTTTGCGCTCCCCTTGGGATGCCTTTCACAGCTGCAGTGTGCTTGGAGCACAGGGCTTCCTGGTGTAAAAACCACAACTTTAGCTCAAACTGGAGGCTTCTAAATCAGCCTTCGTTTCGGGACGTCCCCAAGGAAAAAGCTGTGGAGGCAGGCATGTTGAGGCACTTCTGCGCTCTTCTTGGGTAGTCCTTCGCAGCTGCTGTGTTCTTGGAACTCAGGGCTTTCTGGTTAAAAGAACACTAACCCTAGGCCTAACTCAAACCTTAAGCCTAGGAAGGAAAATCAGCCTATGATTCGGGATGGTCTCATGGAAATAGCAGTGGAGGCAGCCAAGTTGTGTCACTTTTGCGCTCCCCTTGGGATGCCTTTAACAGCTGCAGTGTGCCTGGAGCACAGGGCTTCCTGGTTTTAAAAGTCCTAGGCCTAAGCCTAACAGTAACCCTAGGAAGGTAAATCAGCCGGGTATTAGGGTTCTTCCTAAGGAAAAAGCTGTGAAAGCAGCCATGTTGTGGCACTTCTGCGCTCCCTTTGGGATGCCTTTGGCAGATGCAGTAAGCCTGGAACTCAGGGCTTCCTGCTTAAAAAAATCCTTGCCCTTGGCTGAGCCCTAACCCTAACCTTAGGCAGATAAATCAGCCTAGGTATAGGGATGGTGCCAAGGAAAAAGCTGTGAAAGCTGCCATGTTGTTGCACTTTTGCGCTCCCCTTGGGATGCCTTTCACAGCTGCAGTGTGCCTGGAGCACAGGGCTTCCTGGTTTTAAAAGTCCTAGGCCTAAGCCTAACAGTAACCCTAGGAAGGTAAATCAGCCGGGTATTAGGGTTCTTCCTAAGGAAAAAGCTGTGAAAGCAGCCATGTTGTGGCACTTCTGCGCTCCCTTTGGGATGCCTTTGGCAGATGCAGTAAGCCTGGAACTCAGGGCTTCCTGGTTAAAAAAATCCTAGCCCTAGGCTGAGCCCTAACCCTAACCCTAGGCAGATAAATCAGCCTAGGTATAGGGATGGTGCCAAGGAAAAAGCTGTGAAAGCTGCCATGTTGTTGCACTTTTGTACTCCCCTTGGGATGCCTTTCACAGCTGCCGTGTGCCTGGAGCTCAGGGCTTCCTGGTTTAAAAAACCATGCCCCTAGCTGAGACTGGAGGCAGGTGATTCAGCCTAGGCTTAGCAATGGTGCCAATGAAAACGTGTGGAGGCAGCCATTTTCTGGCACTTTTGTGCTCCCCTTGGGATGCCTTTCGCAGCTGCCTTGTGCCTGGAGCTCAGAGCTTGCTGGTTTAAAAAGCTCTACACCTAGGCGTAACCCTAACCCTAACCGTAACACTGGTCATTTAAATCAGCCTGGGTTTAGGAATTATCCCAAGGGAAAAGCTGTGGAGACAGCCATGTTGTGGCACTTTTGCGCTCCCCTTGGGATGCCTTTCACAGCTGCAGTGTGCTTGGAGCACAGGGCTTCCTGGTTTAAAAAACCACAACTTTAGCCCAAACTGGAGGCTTCTAAATCAGCCTTCGTTTCGGGACGTCCCCAAGGAAAAAGTTGTGCAGGCAGGCATGTTGAGGCACTTCTGCGCTCTTCTTGGGTAGTCCTTCGCAGCTGCTGTGTTCTTGGAACTCAGGGCTTTCTGGTTAAAAGAACACTAACCCTAGGCCTAACTCAAACCTTAAGCCTAGGAAGGAAAATCAGCCTATGATTCGGGATGGTCTCATGGAAATAGCAGTGGAGGCAGCCAAGTTGGGTCACTTTTGCGCTCCCCTTGGGATGCCTTTCACAGCTGCAGTGTGCCTGGAGCACAGGGCTTCCTGGTTTTAAAAGTCCTAGGCCTAAGCCTAACAGTAACCCTAGGAAGGTAAATCAGCCGGGTATTAGGGTTCTTCCTAAGGAAAAAGCTGTGAAAGCAGCCATGTTGTGGCACTTCTGCGCTCCCTTTGGGATGCCTTTGGCAGATGCAGTAAGCCTGGAACTCAGGGCTTCCTGCTTAAAAAAATCCTAGCCCTAGGCTGAGCCCTAACCCTAACCCTAGGCAGATAAATCAGCCTAGGTATAGGGATGGTGCCAAGGAAAAAGCTGTGAAAGCTGCCATGTTGTTGCACTTTTGTACTCCCCTTGGGATGCCTTTCACAGCTGCCGTGTGCCTGGAGCTCAGGGCTTCCTGGTTTAAAAAACCATGCCCCTAGCTGAGACTGGAGGCAGGTGATTCAGCCTAGGCTTAGCAATGGTGCCAATGAAAACGTGTGGAGGCAGCCATTTTCTGGCACTTTTGTGCTCCCCTTGGGATGCCTTTCGCAGCTGCCTTGTGCCTGGAGCTCAGAGCTTGCTGGTTTAAAAAGCTCTACACCTAGGCGTAACCCTAACCCTAACCGTAACACTGGTCATTTAAATCAGCCTGGGTTTAGGAATTATCCCAAGGGAAAAGCTGTGGAGACAGCCATGTTGTGGCACTTTTGCGCTCCCCTTGGGATGCCTTTCACAGCTGCAGTGTGCTTGGAGCACAGGGCTTCCTGGTTTAAAAAACCACAACTTTAGCCCAAACTGGAGGCTTCTAAATCAGCCTTCGTTTCGGGACGTCCCCAAGGAAAAAGCTGTGGAGGCAGGCATGTTGAGGCACTTCTGCGCTCTTCTTGGGTAGTCCTTCGCAGCTGCTGTGTTCTTGGAACTCAGGGCTTTCTGGTTAAAAGAACACTAACCCTAGGCCTAACTCAAACCTTAAGCCTAGGAAGGAAAATCAGCCTATGATTCGGGATGGTCTCATGGAAATAGCAGTGGAGGCAGCCAAGTTGTGTCACTTTTGCGCTCCCCTTGGGATGCCTTTCACAGCTGCAGTGTGCCTGGAGCACAGGGCTTCCTGGTTTTAAAAGTCCTAGGCCTAAGCCTAACAGTAACCCTAGGAAGGTAAATCAGCCGGGTATTAGGGTTCTTCCTAAGGAAAAAGCTGTGAAAGCAGCCATGTTGTGGCACTTCTGCGCTCCCTTTGGGATGCCTTTGGCAGATGCAGTAAGCCTGGAACTCAGGGCTTCCTGGTTAAAAAAATCCTAGCCCTAGGCTGAGCCCTAACCCTAACCCTAGGCAGATAAATCAGCCTAGGTATAGGGATGGTGCCAAGGAAAAAGCTGTGAAAGCTGCCATGTTGTTGCACTTTTGTACTCCCCTTGGGATGCCTTTCACAGCTGCCGTGTGCCTGGAGCTCAGGGCTTCCTGGTTTAAAAAACCATGTCCCTAGCTGAGACTGGAGGCAGGTGATTCAGCCTAGGCTTAGCAATGGTGCCAATGAAAACGTGTGGAGGCAGCCATTTTCTGGCACTTTTGTGCTCCCCTTGGGATGCCTTTCGCAGCTGCCGTGTGCCTGGAGCTCAGAGCTTGCTGGTTTAAAAAGCTCTACACCTAGGCGTAACCCTAACCCTAACCGTAACACTGGTCATTTAAATCAGCCTGGGTTTAGGAATTATCCCAAGGGAAAAGCTGTGGAGACAGCCATGTTGTGGCACTTTTGCGCTCCCCTTGGGATGCCTTTCACAGCTGCAGTGTGCTTGGAGCACAGGGCTTCCTGGTGTAAAAAACCACAACTTTAGCCCAAACTGGAGGCTTCTAAATCAGCCTTCGTTTCGGGACGTCCCCAAGGAAAAAGCTGTGGAGGCAGGCATGTTGAGGCACTTCTGCGCTCTTCTTGGGTAGTCCTTCGCAGCTGCTGTGTTCTTGGAACTCAGGGCTTTCTGGTTAAAAGAACACTAACCCTAGGCCTAACTCAAACCTTAAGCCTAGGAAGGAAAATCAGCCTATGATTCGGGATGGTCTCATGGAAATAGCAGTGGAGGCAGCCAAGTTGTGTCACTTTTGCGCTCCCCTTGGGATGCCTTTAACAGCTGCAGTGTGCCTGGAGCACAGGGCTTCCTGGTTTTAAAAGTCCTAGGCCTAAGCCTAACAGTAACCCTAGGAAGGTAAATCAGCCAGGTATTAGGGTTCTTCCTAAGGAAAAAGCTGTGAAAGCAGCCATGTTGTGGCACTTCTGCGCTCCCTTTGGGATGCCTTTGGCAGATGCAGTAAGCCTGGAACTCAGGGCTTCCTGGTTAAAAAAATCCTTGCCCTTGGCTGAGCCCTAACCCTAACCCTAGGCAGATAAATCAGCCTAGGTATAGGGATGGTGCCAAGGAAAAAGCTGTGAAAGCTGCCATGTTGTTGCACTTTTGTACTCCCCTTGGGATGCCTTTTACAGCTGCCGTGTGCCTGGAGCTCAGGGCTTCCTGGTTTAAAATACAATGTCCCTAGCTGAGACTGGAGGCAGGTGATTCAGCCTAGGCTTAGCAATGGTGCCAATGGAAACGTGTGGAGGCAGCCATTTTCTGGCACTTTTGTGCTCCCCTTGGGATGCCTTTTGCAGCTGCCGTGTGCCTGGAATTCAGAGCTTGCTGGTTTAAAAAGCTCTACACCTAGGCGTAACCCTAACCCTAACCGTAACACTGGTCATTTAAATCAGCCTGGGTTTAGGAATTATCCCAAGGGAAAAGCTGTGGAGACAGCCATGTTGTGGCACTTTTGCGCTCCCCTTGGGATGCCTTTCACAGCTGCAGTGTGCTTGGAGCACAGGGCTTCCTGGTGTAAAAAACCACAACTTTAGCCCAAACTGGAGGCTTCTAAATCAGCCTTCGTTTCGGGACGTCCCCAAGGAAAAAGCTGTGGAGGCAGGCATGTTGAGGCACTTCTGCGCTCTTCTTGGGTAGTCCTTCGCAGCTGCTGTGTTCTTGGAACTCAGGGCTTTCTGGTTAAAAGAACACTAACCCTAGGCCTAACTCAAACCTTAAGCCTAGGAAGGAAAATCAGCCTATGATTCGGGATGGTCTCATGGAAATAGCAGTGGAGGCAGCCAAGTTGTGTCACTTTTGCGCTCCCCTTGGGATGCCTTTAACAGCTGCAGTGTGCCTGGAGCACAGGGCTTCCTGGTTTTAAAAGTCCTAGGCCTAAGCCTAACAGTAACCCTAGGAAGGTAAATCAGCCGGGTATTAGGGTTCTTCCTAAGGAAAAAGCTGTGAAAGCAGCCATGTTGTGGCACTTCTGCGCTCCCTTTGGGATGCCTTTGGCAGATGCAGTAAGCCTGGAACTCAGGGCTTCCTGGTTAAAAAAATCCTAGCCCTAGGCTGAGCCCTAACCCTAACCCTCGGCAGATAAATCAGCCTAGGTATAGGGATGGTGCCAAGGAAAAAGCTGTGAAAGCTGCCATGTTGTTGCACTTTTGTACTCCCCTTGGGATGCCTTTCACAGCTGCCGTGTGCCTGGAGCTCAGGGCTTCCTGGTTTAAAAAACCATGCCCCTAGCTGAGACTGGAGGCAGGTGATTCAGCCTAGGCTTAGCAATGGTGCCAATGAAAACGTGTGGAGGCAGCCATTTTCTGGCACTTTTGTGCTCCCCTTGGGATGCCTTTCGCAGCTGCCTTGTGCCTGGAGCTCAGAGCTTGCTGGTTTAAAAAGCTCTACACCTAGGCGTAACCCTAACCCTAACCGTAACACTGGTCATTTAAATCAGCCTGGGTTTAGGAATTATCCCAAGGGAAAAGCTGTGGAGACAGCCATGTTGTGGCACTTTTGCGCTCCCCTTGGGATGCCTTTCACAGCTGCAGTGTGCTTGGAGCACAGGGCTTCCTGGTTTAAAAAACCACAACTTTAGCCCAAACTGGAGGCTTCTAAATCAGCCTTCGTTTCGGGACGTCCCCAAGGAAAAAGCTGTGGAGGCAGGCATGTTGAGGCACTTCTGCGCTCTTCTTGGGTAGTCCTTCGCAGCTGCTGTGTTCTTGGAACTCAGGGCTTTCTGGTTAAAAGAACACTAACCCTAGGCCTAACTCAAACCTTAAGCCTAGGAAGGAAAATCAGCCTATGATTCGGGATGGTCTCATGGAAATAGCAGTGGAGGCAGCCAAGTTGTGTCACTTTTGCGCTCCCCTTGGGATGCCTTTCACAGCTGCAGTGTGCCTGGAGCACAGGGCTTCCTGGTTTTAAAAGTCCTAGGCCTAAGCCTAACAGTAACCCTAGGAAGGTAAATCAGCCGGGTATTAGGGTTCTTCCTAAGGAAAAAGCTGTGAAAGCAGCCATGTTGTGGCACTTCTGCGCTCCCTTTGGGATGCCTTTGGCAGATGCAGTAAGCCTGGAACTCAGGGCTTCCTGGTTAAAAAAATCCTTGCCCTTGGCTGAGCCCTAACCCTAACCCTAGGCAGATAAATCAGCCTAGGTATAGGGATGGTGCCAAGGAAAAAGCTGTGAAAGCTGCCATGTTGTTGCACTTTTGTACTCCCCTTGGGATGCCTTTCACAGCTGCCGTGTGCCTGGAGCTCAGGGCTTCCTGGTTTAAAAAACCATGTCCCTAGCTGAGACTGGAGGCAGGTGATTCAGCCTAGGCTTAGCAATGGTGCCAATGAAAACGTGTGGAGGCAGCCATTTTCTGGCACTTTTGTGCTCCCCTTGGGATGCCTTTCGCAGCTGCCGTGTGCCTGGAGCTCAGAGCTTGCTGGTTTAAAAAGCTCTACACCTAGGCGTAACCCTAACCCTAACCGTAACACTGGTCATTTAAATCAGCCTGGGTTTAGGAATTATCCCAAGGGAAAAGCTGTGGAGACAGCCATGTTGTGGCACTTTTGCGCTCCCCTTGGGATGCCTTTCACAGCTGCAGTGTGCTTGGAGCACAGGGCTTCCTGGTTTAAAAAACCACAACTTTAGCCCAAACTGGAGGCTTCTAAATCAGCCTTCGTTTCGGGACGTCCCCAAGGAAAAAGCTGTGGAGGCAGGCATGTTGAGGCACTTCTGCGCTCTTCTTGGGTAGTCCTTCGCAGCTGCTGTGTTCTTGGAACTCAGGGCTTTCTGGTTAAAAGAACACTAACCCTAGGCCTAACTCAAACCTTAAGCCTAGGAAGGAAAATCAGCCTATGATTCGGGATGGTCTCATGGAAATAGCAGTGGAGGCAGCCAAGTTGTGTCACTTTTGCGCTCCCCTTGGGATGCCTTTAACAGCTGCAGTGTGCCTGGAGCACAGGGCTTCCTGGTTTTAAAAGTCCTAGGCCTAAGCCTAACAGTAACCCTAGGAAGGTAAATCAGCCGGGTATTAGGGTTCTTCCTAAGGAAAAAGCTGTGAAAGCAGCCATGTTGTGGCACTTCTGCGCTCCCTTTGGGATGCCTTTGGCAGATGCAGTAAGCCTGGAACTCAGGGCTTCCTGGTTAAAAAAATCCTAGCCCTAGGCTGAGCCCTAACCCTAACCCTAGGCAGATAAATCAGCCTAGGTATAGGGATGGTGCCAAGGAAAAAGCTGTGAAAGCTGCCATGTTGTTGCACTTTTGTACTCCCCTTGGGATGCCTTTCACAGCTGCCGTGTGCCTGGAGCTCAGGGCTTCCTGGTTTAAAAAACCATGTCCCTAGCTGAGACTGGAGGCAGGTGATTCAGCCTAGGCTTAGCAATGGTGCCAATGAAAACGTGTGGAGGCAGCCATTTTCTGGCACTTTTGTGCTCCCCTTGGGATGCCTTTCGCAGCTGCCGTGTGCCTGGAGCTCAGAGCTTGCTGGTTTAAAAAGCTCTACACCTAGGCGTAACCCTAACCCTAACCGTAACACTGGTCATTTAAATCAGCCTGGGTTTAGGAATTATCCCAAGGGAAAAGCTGTGGAGACAGCCATGTTGTGGCACTTTTGCGCTCCCCTTGGGATGCCTTTCACAGCTGCAGTGTGCTTGGAGCACAGGGCTTCCTGCTTTAAAAAACCACAACTTTAGCCCAAACTGGAGGCTTCTAAATCAGCCTTCGTTTCGGGACGTCCCCAAGGAAAAAGCTGTGGAGGCAGGCATGTTGAGGCACTTCTGCGCTCTTCTTGGGTAGTCCTTCGCAGCTGCTGTGTTCTTGGAACTCAGGGCTTTCTGGTTAAAAGAACACTAACCCTAGGCCTAACTCAAACCTTAAGCCTAGGAAGGAAAATCAGCCTATGATTCGGGATGGTCTCATGGAAATAGCAGTGGAGGCAGCCAAGTTGTGTCACTTTTGCGCTCCCCTTGGGATGCCTTTCACAGCTGCAGTGTGCCTGGAGCACAGGGCTTCCTGGTTTTAAAAGTCCTAGGCCTAAGCCTAACAGTAACCCTAGGAAGGTAAATCAGCCAGGTATTAGGGTTCTTCCTAAGGAAAAAGCTGTGAAAGCAGCCATGTTGTGGCACTTCTGCGCTCCCTTTGGGATGCCTTTGGCAGATGCAGTAAGCCTGGAACTCAGGGCTTCCTGCTTAAAAAAATCCTAGCCCTAGGCTGAGCCCTAACCCTAACCCTAGGCAGATAAATCAGCCTAGGTATAGGGATGGTGCCAAGGAAAAAGCTGTGAAAGCTGCCATGTTGTTGCACTTTTGTACTCCCCTTGGGATGCCTTTCACAGCTGCCGTGTGCCTGGAGCTCAGGGCTTCCTGGTTTAAAAAACCATGCCCCTAGCTGAGACTGGAGGCAGGTGATTCAGCCTAGGCTTAGCAATGGTGCCAATGAAAACGTGTGGAGGCAGCCATTTTCTGGCACTTTTGTGCTCCCCTTGGGATGCCTTTCGCAGCTGCCTTGTGCCTGGAGCTCAGAGCTTGCTGGTTTAAAAAGCTCTACACCTAGGCGTAACCCTAACCCTAACCGTAACACTGGTCATTTAAATCAGCCTGGGTTTAGGAATTATCCCAAGGGAAAAGCTGTGGAGACAGCCATGTTGTGGCACTTTTGCGCTCCCCTTGGGATGCCTTTCACAGCTGCAGTGTGCTTGGAGCACAGGGCTTCCTGGTTTAAAAAACCACAACTTTAGCCCAAACTGGAGGCTTCTAAATCAGCCTTCGTTTCGGGACGTCCCCAAGGAAAAAGCTGTGGAGGCAGGCATGTTGAGGCACTTCTGCGCTCTTCTTGGGTAGTCCTTCGCAGCTGCTGTGTTCTTGGAACTCAGGGCTTTCTGGTTAAAAGAACACTAACCCTAGGCCTAACTCAAACCTTAAGCCTAGGAAGGAAAATCAGCCTATGATTCGGGATGGTCTCATGGAAATAGCAGTGGAGGCAGCCAAGTTGTGTCACTTTTGCGCTCCCCTTGGGATGCCTTTAACAGCTGCAGTGTGCCTGGAGCACAGGGCTTCCTGGTTTTAAAAGTCCTAGGCCTAAGCCTAACAGTAACCCTAGGAAGGTAAATCAGCCGGGTATTAGGGTTCTTCCTAAGGAAAAAGCTGTGAAAGCAGCCATGTTGTGGCACTTCTGCGCTCCCTTTGGGATGCCTTTGGCAGATGCAGTAAGCCTGGAACTCAGGGCTTCCTGGTTAAAAAAATCCTAGCCCTAGGCTGAGCCCTAACCCTAACCCTAGGCAGATAAATCAGCCTAGGTATAGGGATGGTGCCAAGGAAAAAGCTGTGAAAGCTGCCATGTTGTTGTACTTTTGTACTCCCCTTGGGATGCCTTTCACAGCTGCCGTGTGCCTGGAGCTCAGGGCTTCCTGGTTTAAAAAACCATGTCCCTAGCTGAGACTGGAGGCAGGTGATTCAGCCTAGGCTTAGCAATGGTGCCAATGAAAACGTGTGGAGGCAGCCATTTTCTGGCACTTTTGTGCTCCCCTTGGGATGCCTTTCGCAGCTGCCGTGTGCCTGGAGCTCAGAGCTTGCTGGTTTAAAAAGCTCTACACCTAGGCGTAACCCTAACCCTAACCGTAACACTGGTCATTTAAATCAGCCTGGGTTTAGGAATTATCCCAAGGGAAAAGCTGTGGAGACAGCCATGTTGTGGCACTTTTGCGCTCCCCTTGGGATGCCTTTCACAGCTGCAGTGTGCTTGGAGCACAGGGCTTCCTGGTGTAAAAAACCACAACTTTAGCCCAAACTGGAGGCTTCGAAATCAGCCTTCGTTTCGGGACGTCCCCAAGGAAAAAGCTGTGGAGGCAGGCATGTTGAGGCACTTCTGCGCTCTTCTTGGGTAGTCCTTCGCAGCTGCTGTGTTCTTGGAACTCAGGGCTTTCTGGTTAAAAGAACACTAACCCTAGGCCTAACTCAAACCTTAAGCCTAGGAAGGAAAATCAGCCTATGATTCGGGATGGTCTCATGGAAATAGCAGTGGAGGCAGCCAAGTTGTGTCACTTTTGCGCTCCCCTTGGGATGCCTTTAACAGCTGCAGTGTGCCTGGAGCACAGGGCTTCCTGGTTTTAAAAGTCCTAGGCCTAAGCCTAACAGTAACCCTAGGAAGGTAAATCAGCCAGGTATTAGGGTTCTTCCTAAGGAAAAAGCTGTGAAAGCAGCCATGTTGTGGCACTTCTGCGCTCCCTTTGGGATGCCTTTGGCAGATGCAGTAAGCCTGGAACTCAGGGCTTCCTGGTTAAAAAAATCCTAGCCCTAGGCTGAGCCCTAACCCTAACCCTAGGCAGATAAATCAGCCTAGGTATAGGGATGGTGCCAAGGAAAAAGCTGTGAAAGCTGCCATGTTGTTGCACTTTTGTACTCCCCTTGGGATGCCTTTCACAGCTGCCGTGTGCCTGGAGCTCAGGGCTTCCTGGTTTAAAAAACAATGTCCCTAGCTGAGAATGGAGGCAGGTGATTCAGCCTAGGCTTAGCAATGGTGCCAATGAAAACGTGTGGAGGCAGCCATTTTCTGGCCCTTTTGTGCTCCCCTTGGGATGCCTTTCGCAGCTGCCGTGTGCCTGGAGCTCAGAGCTTGCTGGTTTAAAAAGCTCTACACCTAGGCGTAACCCTAACCCTAACCGTAACACTGGTCATTTAAATCAGCCTGGGTTTAGGAATTATCCCAAGGGAAAAGCTGTGGAGACAGCCATGTTGTGGCACTTTTGCGCTCCCCTTGGGATGCCTTTCACAGCTGCAGTGTGCTTGGAGCACAGGGCTTCCTGGTGTAAAAAACCACAACTTTAGCCCAAACTGGAGGCTTCTAAATCAGCCTTCGTTTCGGGATGTCCCCAAGGAAAAAGCTGTGGAGGCAGGCATGTTGAGGCACTTCTGCGCTCTTCTTGGGTAGTCCTTCGCAGCTGCTGTGTTCTTGGAACTCAGGGCTTTCTGGTTAAAAGAACACTAACCCTAGGCCTAACTCAAACCTTAAGCCTAGGAAGGAAAATCAGCCTATGATTCGGGATGGTCTCATGGAAATAGCAGTGGAGGCAGCCAAGTTGTGTCACTTTTGCGCTCCCCTTGGGATGCCTTTCACAGCTGCAGTGTGCCTGGAGCACAGGGCTTCCTGGTTTTAAAAGTCCTAGGCCTAAGCCTAACAGTAACCCTAGGAAGGTAAATCAGCCGGGTATTAGGGTTCTTCCTAAGGAAAAAGCTGTGAAAGCAGCCATGTTGTGGCACTTCTGCGCTCCCTTTGGGATGCCTTTGGCAGATGCAGTAAGCCTGGAACTCAGGGCTTCCTGGTTAAAAAAATCCTTGCCCTTGGCTGAGCCCTAACCCTAACCCTAGGCAGATAAATCAGCCTAGGTATAGGGATGGTGCCAAGGAAAAAGCTGTGAAAGCTGCCATGTTGTTGCACTTTTGTACTCCCCTTGGGATGCCTTTCACAGCTGCCGTGTGCCTGGAGCTCAGGGCTTCCTGGTTTAAAAAACCATGTCCCTAGCTGAGACTGGAGGCAGGTGATTCAGCCTAGGCTTAGCAATGGTGCCAATGAAAACGTGTGGAGGCAGCCATTTTCTGGCACTTTTGTGCTCCCCTTGGGATGCCTTTTGCATCTGCCGTGTGCCTGGAGCTCAGAGCTTGCTGGTTTAAAAAGCTCTACACCTAGGCGTAACCCTAACCCTAACCGTAACACTGGTCATTTAAATCAGCCTGGGTTTAGGAATTATCCCAAGGGAAAAGCTGTGGAGACAGCCATGTTGTGGCACTTTTGCGCTCCCCTTGGGATGCCTTTCACAGCTGCAGTGTGCTTGGAGCACAGGGCTTCCTGGTTTAAAAAACCACAACTTTAGCCCAAACTGGAGGCTTCTAAATCAGCCTTCGTTTCGGGACGTCCCCAAGGAAAAAGCTGTGGAGGCAGGCATGTTGAGGCACTTCTGCGCTCTTCTTGGGTAGTCCTTCGCAGCTGCTGTGTTCTTGGAACTCAGGGCTTTCTGGTTAAAAGAACACTAACCCTAGGCCTAACTCAAACCTTAAGCCTAGGAAGGAAAATCAGCCTATGATTCGGGATGGTCTCATGGAAATAGCAGTGGAGGCAGCCAAGTTGTGTCACTTTTGCGCTCCCCTTGGGATGCCTTTAACAGCTGCAGTGTGCCTGGAGCACAGGGCTTCCTGGTTTTAAAAGTCCTAGGCCTAAGCCTAACAGTAACCCTAGGAAGGTAAATCAGCCGGGTATTAGGGTTCTTCCTAAGGAAAAAGCTGTGAAAGCAGCCATGTTGTGGCACTTCTGCGCTCCCTTTGGGATGCCTTTGGCAGATGCAGTAAGCCTGGAACTCAGGGCTTCCTGGTTAAAAAAATCCTTGCCCTTGGCTGAGCCCTAACCCTAACCCTAGGCAGATAAATCAGCCTAGGTATAGGGATGGTGCCAAGGAAAAAGCTGTGAAAGCTGCCATGTTGTTGCACTTTTGTACTCCCCTTGGGATGCCTTTCACAGCTGCCGTGTGCCTGGAGCTCAGGGCTTCCTGGTTTAAAAAACCATGTCCCTAGCTGAGACTGGAGGCAGGTGATTCAGCCTAGGCTTAGCAATGGTGCCAATGAAAACGTGTGGAGGCAGCCATTTTCTGGCACTTTTGTGCTCCCCTTGGGATGCCTTTTGCAGCTGCCGTGTGCCTGGAGCTCAGAGCTTGCTGGTTTAAAAAGCTCTACACCTAGGCGTAACCCTAACCCTAACCGTAACACTGGTCATTTAAATCAGCCTGGGTTTAGGAATTATCCCAAGGGAAAAGCTGTGGAGACAGCCATGTTGTGGCACTTTTGCGCTCCCCTTGGGATGCCTTTCACAGCTGCAGTGTGCTTGGAGCACAGGGCTTCCTGCTTTAAAAAACCACAACTTTAGCCCAAACTGGAGGCTTCTAAATCAGCCTTCGTTTCGGGACGTCCCCAAGGAAAAAGCTGTGGAGGCAGGCATGTTGAGGCACTTCTGCGCTCTTCTTGGGTAGTCCTTCGCAGCTGCTGTGTTCTTGGAACTCAGGGCTTTCTGGTTAAAAGAACACTAACCCTAGGCCTAACTCAAACCTTAAGCCTAGGAAGGAAAATCAGCCTATGATTCGGGATGGTCTCATGGAAATAGCAGTGGAGGCAGCCAAGTTGTGTCACTTTTGCGCTCCCCTTGGGATGCCTTTAACAGCTGCAGTGTGCCTGGAGCACAGGGCTTCCTGGTTTTAAAAGTCCTAGGCTTAAGCCTAACAGTAACCCTAGGAAGGTAAATCAGCCGGGTATTAGGGTTCTTCCTAAGGAAAAAGCTGTGAAAGCAGCCATGTTGTGGCACTTCTGCGCTCCCTTTGGGATGAGTTTGGCAGATGCAGTAAGCCTGGAACTCAGGGCTTCCTGGTTAAAAAAATCCTTGCCCTTGGCTGAGCCCTAACCCTAACCCTAGGCAGATAAATCAGCCTAGGTATAGGGATGGTGCCAAGGAAAAAGCTGTGAAAGCTGCCATGTTGTTGCACTTTTGTACTCCCCTTGGGATGCCTTTCACAGCTGCCGTGTGCCTGGAGCTCAGGGCTTCCTGGTTTAAAAAACCATGTCCCTAGCTGAGACTGGAGGCAGGTGATTCAGCCTAGGCTTAGCAATGGTGCCAATGAAAACGTGTGGAGGCAGCCATTTTCTGGCACTTTTGTGCTCCCCTTGGGATGCCTTTCGCAGCTGCCGTGTGCCTGGAGCTCAGAGCTTGCTGGTTTAAAAAGCTCTACACCTAGGCCTAACCCTAACCCTAACCGTAACACTGGTCATTTAAATCAGCCTGGGTTTAGGAATTATCCCAAGGGAAAAGCTGTGGAGACAGCCATGTTGTGGCACTTTTGCGCTCCCCTTGGGATGCCTTTCACAGCTGCAGTGTGCTTGGAGCACAGGGCTTCCTGGTGTAAAAAACCACAACTTTAGCCCAAACTGGAGGCTTCTAAATCAGCCTTCGTTTCGGGACGTCCCCAAGGAAAAAGCTGTGGAGGCAGGCATGTTGAGGCACTTCTGCGCTCTTCTTGGGTAGTCCTTCGCAGCTGCTGTGTTCTTGGAACTCAGGGCTTTCTGGTTAAAAGAACACTAACCCTAGGCCTAACTCAAACCTTAAGCCTAGGAAGGAAAATCAGCCTATGATTCGGGATGGTCTCATGGAAATAGCAGTGGAGGCAGCCAAGTTGTGTCACTTTTGCGCTCCCCTTGGGATGCCTTTCACAGCTGCAGTGTGCCTGGAGCACAGGGCTTCCTGGTTTTAAAAGTCCTAGGCCTAAGCCTAACAGTAACCCTAGGAAGGTAAATCAGCCGGGTATTAGGGTTCTTCCTAAGGAAAAAGCTGTGAAAGCAGCCATGTTGTGGCACTTCTGCGCTCCCTTTGGGATGCCTTTGGCAGATGCAGTAAGCCTGGAACTCAGGGCTTCCTGGTTAAAAAAATCCTAGCCCTAGGCTGAGCCCTAACCCTAAGCCTAGGCAGATAAATCAGCCTAGGTATAGGGATGGTGCCAAGGAAAAAGCTGTGAAAGCTGCCATGTTGTTGCACTTTTGTACTCCCCTTGGGATGCCTTTCACAGCTGCCGTGTGCCTGGAGCTCAGGGCTTCCTGGTTTAAAAAACAATGTCCCTAGCTCAGACTGGAGGCAGGTGATTCAGCCTAGGCTTAGCAATGGTGCCAATGAAAACGTGTGGAGGCAGCCATTTTCTGGCACTTTTGTGCTCCCCTTGGGATGCCTTTCGCAGCTGCCGTGTGCCTGGAGCTCAGAGCTTGCTGGTTTAAAAAGCTCTACACCTAGGCGTAACCCTAACCCTAACCGTAACACTGGTCATTTAAATCAGCCTGGGTTTAGGAATTATCCCAAGGGAAAAGCTGTGGAGACAGCCATGTTGTGGCACTTTTGCGCTCCCCTTGGGATGCCTTTCACAGCTGCAGTGTGCTTGGAGCACAGGGCTTCCTGGTGCAAAAAACCACAACTTTAGCCCAAACTGGAGGCTTCTAAATCAGCCTTCGTTTCGGGACGTCCCCAAGGAAAAAGCTGTGGAGGCAGGCATGTTGAGGCACTTCTGCGCTCTTCTTGGGTAGTCCTTCGCAGCTGCTGTGTTCTTGGAACTCAGGGCTTTCTGGTTAAAAGAACACTAACCCTAGGCCTAACTCAAACCTTAAGCCTAGGAAGGAAAATCAGCCTATGATTCGGGATGGTCTCATGGAAATAGCAGTGGAGGCAGCCAAGTTGTGTCACTTTTGCGCTCCCCTTGGGATGCCTTTAACAGCTGCAGTGTGCCTGGAGCACAGGGCTTCCTGGTTTTAAAAGTCCTAGGCCTAAGCCTAACAGTAACCCTAGGAAGGTAAATCAGCCAGGTATTAGGGTTCTTCCTAAGGAAAAAGCTGTGAAAGCAGCCATGTTGTGGCACTTCTGCGCTCCCTTTGGGATGCCTTTGGCAGATGCAGTAAGCCTGGAACTCAGGGCTTCCTGGTTAAAAAAATCCTAGCCCTAGGCTGAGCCCTAACCCTAACCCTCGGCAGATAAATCAGCCTAGGTATAGGGATGGTGCCAAGGAAAAAGCTGTGAAAGCTGCCATGTTGTTGCACTTTTGTACTCCCCTTGGGATGCCTTTCACAGCTGCCGTGTGCCTGGAGCTCAGGGCTTCCTGGTTTAAAAAACCATGTCCCTAGCTGAGACTGGAGGCAGGTGATTCAGCCTAGGCTTAGCAATGGTGCCAATGAAAACGTGTGGAGGCAGCCATTTTCTGGCCCTTTTGTGCTCCCCTTGGGATGCCTTTCGCAGCTGCCGTGTGCCTGGAGCTCAGAGCTTGCTGGTTTAAAAAGCTCTACACCTAGGCGTAACCCTAACCCTAACCGTAACACTGGTCATTTAAATCAGCCTGGGTTTAGGAATTATCCCAAGGGAAAAGCTGTGGAGACAGCCATGTTGTGGCACTTTTGCGCTCCCCTTGGGATGCCTTTCACAGCTGCAGTGTGCTTGGAGCACAGGGCTTCCTGGTGTAAAAAACCACAACTTTAGCTCAAACTGGAGGCTTCTAAATCAGCCTTCGTTTCGGGACGTCCCCAAGGAAAAAGCTGTGGAGGCAGGCATGTTGAGGCACTTCTGCGCTCTTCTTGGGTAGTCCTTCGCAGCTGCTGTGTTCTTGGAACTCAGGGCTTTCTGGTTAAAAGAACACTAACCCTAGGCCTAACTCAAACCTTAAGCCTAGGAAGGAAAATCAGCCTATGATTCGGGATGGTCTCATGGAAATAGCAGTGGAGGCAGCCAAGTTGTGTCACTTTTGCGCTCCCCTTGGGATGCCTTTAACAGCTGCAGTGTGCCTGGAGCACAGGGCTTCCTGGTTTTAAAAGTCCTAGGCCTAAGCCTAACAGTAACCCTAGGAAGGTAAATCAGCCAGGTATTAGGGTTCTTCCTAAGGAAAAAGCTGTGAAAGCAGCCATGTTGTGGCACTTCTGCGCTCCCTTTGGGATGCCTTTGGCAGATGCAGTAAGCCTGGAACTCAGGGCTTCCTGGTTAAAAAAATCCTTGCCCTTGGCTGAGCCCTAACCCTAACCCTAGGCAGATAAATCAGCCTAGGTATAGGGATGGTGCCAAGGAAAAAGCTGTGAAAGCTGCCATGTTGTTGCACTTTTGTACTCCCCTTGGGATGCCTTTCACAGCTGCCGTGTGCCTGGAGCTCAGGGCTTCCTGGTTTAAAAAACCATGTCCCTAGCTGAGACTGGAGGCAGGTGATTCAGCCTAGGCTTAGCAATGGTGCCAATGAAAACGTGTGGAGGCAGCCATTTTCTGGCACTTTTGTGCTCCCCTTGGGATGCCTTTCGCAGCTGCCGTGTGCCTGGAGCTCAGAGCTTGCTGGTTTAAAAAGCTCTACACCTAGGCGTAACCCTAACCCTAACCGTAACACTGGTCATTTAAATCAGCCTGGGTTTAGGAATTATCCCAAGGGAAAAGCTGTGGAGACAGCCATGTTGTGGCACTTTTGCGCTCCCCTTGGGATGCCTTTCACAGCTGCAGTGTGCTTGGAGCACAGGGCTTCCTGGTTTAAAAAACCACAACTTTAGCCCAAACTGGAGGCTTCTAAATCAGCCTTCGTTTCGGGACGTCCCCAAGGAAAAAGCTGTGGAGGCAGGCATGTTGAGGCACTTCTGCGCTCTTCTTGGGTAGTCCTTCGCAGCTGCTGTGTTCTTGGAACTCAGGGCTTTCTGGTTAAAAGAACACTAACCCTAGGCCTAACTCAAACCTTAAGCCTAGGAAGGAAAATCAGCCTATGATTCGGGATGGTCTCATGGAAATAGCAGTGGAGGCAGCCAAGTTGTGTCACTTTTGCGCTCCCCTTGGGATGCCTTTAACAGCTGCAGTGTGCCTGGAGCACAGGGCTTCCTGGTTTTAAAAGTCCTAGGCCTAAGCCTAACAGTAACCCTAGGAAGGTAAATCAGCCGGGTATTAGGGTTCTTCCTAAGGAAAAAGCTGTGAAAGCAGCCATGTTGTGGCACTTCTGCGCTCCCTTTGGGATGCCTTTGGCAGATGCAGTAAGCCTGGAACTCAGGGCTTCCTGGTTAAAAAAATCCTTGCCCTTGGCTGAGCCCTAACCCTAACCCTAGGCAGATAAATCAGCCTAGGTATAGGGATGGTGCCAAGGAAAAAGCTGTGAAAGCTGCCATGTTGTTGCACTTTTGTACTCCCCTTGGGATGCCTTTCACAGCTGCCGTGTGCCTGGAGCTCAGGGCTTCCTGGTTTAAAAAACCATGTCCCTAGCTGAGACTGGAGGCAGGTGATTCAGCCTAGGCTTAGCAATGGTGCCAATGAAAACGTGTGGAGGCAGCCATTTTCTGGCACTTTTGTGCTCCCCTTGGGATGCCTTTCGCAGCTGCCGTGTGCCTGGAGCTCAGAGCTTGCTGGTTTAAAAAGCTCTACACCTAGGCGTAACCCTAACCCTAACCATAACACTGGTCATTTAAATCAGCCTGGGTTTAGGAATTATCCCAAGGGAAAAGCTGTGGAGACAGCCATGTTGTGGCACTTTTGCGCTCCCCTTGGGATGCCTTTCACAGCTGCAGTGTGCTTGGAGCACAGGGCTTCCTGGTGTAAAAAACCACAACTTTAGCCCAAACTGGAGGCTTCTAAATCAGCCTTCGTTTCGGGACGTCCCCAAGGAAAAAGCTGTGGAGGCAGGCATGTTGAGGCACTTCTGCGCTCTTCTTGGGTAGTCCTTCGCAGCTGCTGTGTTCTTGGAACTCAGGGCTTTCTGGTTAAAAGAACACTAACCCTAGGCCTAACTCAAACCTTAAGCCTAGGAAGGAAAATCAACCTATGATTCGGGATGGTCTCATGGAAATAGCAGTGGAGGCAGCCAAGTTGTGTCACTTTTGCGCTCCCCTTGGGATGCCTTTAACAGCTGCAGTGTGCCTGGAGCACAGGGCTTCCTGGTTTTAAAAGTCCTAGGCCTAAGCCTAAGAGTAACCCTAGGAAGGTAAATCAGCCGGGTATTAGGGTTCTTCCTAAGGAAAAAGCTGTGAAAGCAGCCATGTTGTGGCACTTCTGCGCTCCCTTTGGGATGCCTTTGGCAGATGCAGTAAGCCTGGAACTCAGGGCTTCCTGGTTAAAAAAATCCTTGCCCTTGGCTGAGCCCTAACCCTAACCCTAGGCAGATAAATCAGCCTAGGTATAGGGATGGTGCCAAGGAAAAAGCTGTGAAAGCTGCCATGTTGTTGCACTTTTGTACTCCCCTTGGGATGCCTTTCACAGCTGCCGTGTGCCTGGAGCTCAGGGCTTCCTGGTTTAAAAATCCATGTCCCTAGCTGAGACTGGAGGCAGGTGATTCAGCCTAGGCTTAGCAATGGTGCCAATGAAAACGTGTGGAGGCAGCCATTTTCTGGCACTTTTGTGCTCCCCTTGGGATGCCTTTCGCAGCTGCCGTGTGCCTGGAGCTCAGAGCTTGCTGGTTTTAAAAGCTCTACACCTAGGCGTAACCCTAACCCTAACCATAACACTGGTCATTTAAATCAGCCTGGGTTTAGGAATTATCCCAAGGGAAAAGCTGTGGAGACAGCCATGTTGTGGCACTTTTGCGCTCCCCTTGGGATGCCTTTCACAGCTGCAGTGTGCTTGGAGCACAGGGCTTCCTGGTTTAAAAAACCACAACTTTAGCCCAAACTGGAGGCTTCTAAATCAGCCTTCGTTTCGGGACGTCCCCAAGGAAAAAGCTGTGGAGGCAGGCATGTTGAGGCACTTCTGCGCTCTTCTTGGGTAGTCCTTCACAGCTGCTGTGTTCTTGGAACTCAGGGCTTTCTGGTTAAAAGAACACTAACCCTAGGCCTAACTCAAACCTTAAGCCTAGGAAGGAAAATCAGCCTATGATTCGGGATGGTCTCATGGAAATAGCAGTGGAGGCAGCCAAGTTGTGTCACTTTTGCGCTCCCCTTGGGATGCCTTTAACAGCTGCAGTGTGCCTGGAGCACAGGGCTTCCTGGTTTTAAAAGTCCTAGGCCTAAGCCTAACAGTAACCCTAGGAAGATAAATCAGCCGGGTATTAGGGTTCTTCCTAAGGAAAAAGCTGTGAAAGCAGCCATGTTGTGGCACTTCTGCGCTCCCTTTGGGATGAGTTTGGCAGATGCAGTAAGCCTGGAACTCAGGGCTTCCTGGTTAAAAAAATCCTTGCCCTAGGCTGAGCCCTAACCCTAACCCTAGGCAGATAAATCAGCCTAGGTATAGGGATGGTGCCAAGGAAAAAGCTGTGAAAGCTGCCATGTTGTTGCACTTTTGTACTCCCCTTGGGATGCCTTTCACAGCTGCCGTGTGCCTGGAGCTCAGGGCTTCCTGGTTTAAAAAACCATGTCCCTAGCTGAGACTGGAGGCAGGTGATTCAGCCTAGGCTTAGCAATGGTGCCAATGAAAACGTGTGGAGGCAGCCATTTTCTGGCACTTTTGTGCTCCCCTTGGGATGCCTTTCGCAGCTGCCGTGTGCCTGGAGCTCAGAGCTTGCTGGTTTAAAAAGCTCTACACCTAGGCGTAACCCTAACCCTAACCGTAACACTGGTCATTTAAATCAGCCTGGGTTTAGGAATTATCCCAAGGGAAAAGCTGTGGAGACAGCCATGTTGTGGCACTTTTGCGCTCCCCTTGGGATGCCTTTCACAGCTGCAGTGTGCTTGGAGCACAGGGCTTCCTGGTTTAAAAAACCACAACTTTAGCCCAAACTGGAGGCTTCTAAATCAGCCTTCGTTTCGGGACGTCCCCAAGGAAAAAGCTGTGGAGGCAGGCATGTTGAGGCACTTCTGTGCTCTTCTTGGGTAGTCCTTCGCAGCTGCTGTGTTCTTGGAACTCAGGGCTTTCTGGTTAAAAGAACACTAACCCTAGGCCTAACTCAAACCTTAAGCCTAGGAAGGAAAATCAGCCTATGATTCGGGATGGTCTCATGGAAATAGCAGTGGAGGCAGCCAAGTTGTGTCACTTTTGCGCTCCCCTTGGGATGCCTTTAACAGCTGCAGTGTGCCTGGAGCACAGGGCTTCCTGGTTTTAAAAGTCCTAGGCCTAAGCCTAACAGTAACCCTAGGAAGGTAAATCAGCCGGGTATTAGGGTTCTTCCTAAGGAAAAAGCTGTGAAAGCAGCCATGTTGTGGCACTTCTGCGCTCCCTTTGGGATGCCTTTGGCAGATGCAGTAAGCCTGGAACTCAGGGCTTCCTGGTTAAAAAAATCCTTGCCCTTGGCTGAGCCCTAACCCTAACCCTAGGCAGATAAATCAGCCTAGGTATAGGGATGGTGCCAAGGAAAAAGCTGTGAAAGCTGCCATGTTGTTGCACTTTTGTACTCCCCTTGGGATGCCTTTCACAGCTGCCAAGTGCCTGGAGCTCAGGGCTTCCTGGTTTAAAAAACCATGTCCCTAGCTGAGACTGGAGGCAGGTGATTCAGCCTAGGCTTAGCAATGGTGCCAATGAAAACGTGTGGAGGCAGCCATTTTCTGGCACTTTTGTGCTCCCCTTGGGATGCCTTTCGCAGCTGCCGTGTGCCTGGAGCTCAGAGCTTGCTGGTTTAAAAAGCTCTACACCTAGGCGTAACCCTAACCCTAACCGTAACACTGGTCATTTAAATCAGCCTGGGTTTAGGAATTATCCCAAGGGAAAAGCTGTGGAGACAGCCATGTTGTGGCACTTTTGCGCTCCCCTTGGGATGCCTTTCACAGCTGCAGTGTGCTTGGAGCACAGGGCTTCCTGGTGTAAAAAACCACAACTTTAGCCCAAACTGGAGGCTTCTAAATCAGCCTTCGTTTCGGGACGTCCCCAAGGAAAAAGCTGTGGAGGCAGGCATGTTGAGGCACTTCTGCGCTCTTCTTGGGTAGTCCTTCGCAGCTGCTGTGTTCTTGGAACTCAGGGCTTTCTGGTTAAAAGAACACTAACCCTAGGCCTAACTCAAACCTTAAGCCTAGGAAGGAAAATCAGCCTATGATTCGGGATGGTCTCATGGAAATAGCAGTGGAGGCAGCCAAGTTGTGTCACTTTTGCGCTCCCCTTGGGATGCCTTTAACAGCTGCAGTGTGCCTGGAGCACAGGGCTTCCTGGTTTTAAAAGTCCTAGGCCTAAGCCTAACAGTAACCCTAGGAAGGTAAATCAGCCGGGTATTAGGGTTCTTCCTAAGGAAAAAGCTGTGAAAGCAGCCATGTTGTGGCACTTCTGCGCTCCCTTTGGGATGCCTTTGGCAGATGCAGTAAGCCTGGAACTCAGGGCTTCCTGGTTAAAAAAATCCTAGCCCTAGGCTGAGCCCTAACCCTAAGCCTAGGCAGATAAATCAGCCTAGGTATAGGGATGGTGCCAAGGAAAAAGCTGTGAAAGCTGCCATGTTGTTGCACTTTTGTACTCCCCTTGGGATGCCTTTCACAGCTGCCGTGTGCCTGGAGCTCAGGGCTTCCTGGTTTAAAAAACCATGTCCCTAGCTGAGACTGGAGGCAGGTGATTCAGCCTAGGCTTAGCAATGGTGCCAATGAAAACGTGTGGAGGCAGCCATTTTCTGGCACTTTTGTGCTCCCCTTGGGATGCCTTTCGCAGCTGCCGTGTGCCTGGAGCTCAGAGCTTGCTGGTTTAAAAAGCTCTACACCTAGGCGTAACCCTAACCCTAACCGTAACACTGGTCATTTAAATCAGCCTGGGTTTAGGAATTATCCCAAGGGAAAAGCTGTGGAGACAGCCATGTTGTGGCACTTTTGCGCTCCCCTTGGGATGCCTTTCACAGCTGCAGTGTGCTTGGAGCACAGGGCTTCCTGGTGTAAAAAACCACAACTTTAGCCCAAACTGGAGGCTTCTAAATCAGCCTTCGTTTCGGGACGTCCCCAAGGAAAAAGCTGTGGAGGCAGGCATGTTGAGGCACTTCTGCGCTCTTCTTGGGTAGTCCTTCGCAGCTGCTGTGTTCTTGGAACTCAGGGCTTTCTGGTTAAAAGAACACTAACCCTAGGCCTAACTCAAACCTTAAGCCTAGGAAGGAAAATCAGCCTATGATTCGGGATGGTCTCATGGAAATAGCAGTGGAGGCAGCCAAGTTGTGTCACTTTTGCGCTCCCCTTGGGATGCCTTTAACAGCTGCAGTGTGCCTGGAGCACAGGGCTTCCTGGTTTTAAAAGTCCTAGGCCTAAGCCTAACAGTAACCCTAGGAAGGTAAATCAGCCGGGTATTAGGGTTCTTCCTAAGGAAAAAGCTGTGAAAGCAGCCATGTTGTGGCACTTCTGCGCTCCCTTTGGGATGCCTTTGGCAGATGCAGTAAGCCTGGAACTCAGGGCTTCCTGGTTAAAAAAATCCTAGCCCTAGGCTGAGCCCTAACCCTAAGCCTAGGCAGATAAATCAGCCTAGGTATAGGGATGGTGCCAAGGAAAAAGCTGTGAAAGCTGCCATGTTGTTGCACTTTTGTACTCCCCTTGGGATGCCTTTCACAGCTGCCGTGTGCCTGGAGCTCAGGGCTTCCTGGTTTAAAAAACCATGTCCCTAGCTGAGACTGGAGGCAGGTGATTCAGCCTAGGCTTAGCAATGGTGCCAATGAAAACGTGTGGAGGCAGCCATTTTCTGGCACTTTTGTGCTCCCCTTGGGATGCCTTTCGCAGCTGCCGTGTGCCTGGAGCTCAGAGCTTGCTGGTTTAAAAAGCTCTACACCTAGGCGTAACCCTAACCCTAACCATAACACTGATCATTTAAATCAGCCTGGGTTTAGGAATTATCCCAAGGGAAAAGCTGTGGAGACAGCCATGTTGTGGCACTTTTGCGCTCCCCTTGGGATGCCTTTCACAGCTGCAGTGTGCTTGGAGCACAGGGCTTCCTGGTTTAATAAACCACAACTTTAGCCCAAACTGGAGGCTTCTAAATCAGCCTTCGTTTCGGGACGTCCCCAAGGAAAAAGCTGTGGAGGCAGGCATGTTGAGGCACTTCTGCGCTCTTCTTGGGTAGTCCTTCACAGCTGCTGTGTTCTTGGAACTCAGGGCTTTCCGGTTAAAAGAACACTAACCCTAGGCCTAACTCAAACCTTAAGCCTAGGAAGGAAAATCAGCCTATGATTCGGGATGGTCTCATGGAAATAGCAGTGGAGGCAGCCAAGTTGTGTCACTTTTGCGCTCCCCTTGGGATGCCTTTAACAGCTGCAGTGTGCCTGGAGCACAGGGCTTCCTGGTTTTAAAAGTCCTAGGCCTAAGCCTAACAGTAACCCTAGGAAGGTAAATCAGCCGGGTATTAGGGTTCTTCCTAAGGAAAAAGCTGTGAAAGCAGCCATGTTGTGGCACTTCTGCGCTCCCTTTGGGATGCCTTTGGCAGATGCAGTAAGCCTGGAACTCAGGGCTTCCTGGTTAAAAAAATCCTTGCCCTTGGCTGAGCCCTAACCCTAACCCTAGGCAGATAAATCAGCCTAGGTATAGGGATGGTGCCAAGGAAAAAGCTGTGAAAGCTGCCATGTTGTTGCACTTTTGTACTCCCCTTGGGATGCCTTTCACAGCTGCCGTGTGCCTGGAGCTCAGGGCTTCCTGGTTTAAAAAACCATGTCCCTAGCTGAGACTGGAGGCAGGTGATTCAGCCTAGGCTTAGCAATGGTGCCAATGAAAACGTGTGGAGGCAGCCATTTTCTGGCACTTTTGTGCTCCCCTTGGGATGCCTTTCACAGCTGCCGTGTGCCTGGAGCTCAGGGCTTCCTGGTTTAAAAAACCATGTCCCTAGCTGAGACTGGAGGCAGGTGATTCAGCCTAGGCTTAGCAATGGTGCCAATGAAAACGTGTGGAGGCAGCCATGTTGAGGCACTTTTGCGCTCCCCTTGGGATGCCTTTCACAGCTGCAGTGTGCTTGGAGCACAGGGCTTCCTGGTGTAAAAAACCACAACTTTAGCCCAAACTGGAGGCTTCTAAATCAGCCTTCGTTTCGGGACGTCCCCAAGGAAAAAGCTGTGGAGGCAGGCATGTTGAGGCACTTCTGCGCTCTTCTTGGGTAGTCCTTCGCAGCTGCTGTGTTCTTGGAACTCAGGGCTTTCTGGTTAAAAGAACACTAACCCTAGGCCTAACTCAAACCTTAAGCCTAGGAAGGAAAATCAGCCTATGATTCGGGATGGTCTCATGGAAATAGCAGTGGAGGCAGCCAAGTTGTGTCACTTTTGCGCTCCCCTTGGGATGCCTTTAACAGCTGCAGTGTGCCTGGAGCACAGGGCTTCCTGGTTTTAAAAGTCCTAGGCCTAAGCCTAACAGTAACCCTAGGAAGGTAAATCAGCCGGGTATTAGGGTTCTTCCTAAGGAAAAAGCTGTGAAAGCAGCCATGTTGTGGCACTTCTGCGCTCCCTTTGGGATGCCTTTGGCAGATGCAGTAAGCCTGGAACTCAGGGCTTCCTGGTTAAAAAAATCCTAGCCCTAGGCTGAGCCCTAACCCTAAGCCTAGGCAGATAAATCAGCCTAGGTATAGGGATGGTGCCAAGGAAAAAGCTGTGAAAGCTGCCATGTTGTTGCACTTTTGTACTCCCCTTGGGATGCCTTTCACAGCTGCCGTGTGCCTGGAGCTCAGGGCTTCCTGGTTTAAAAAACCATGTCCCTAGCTGAGACTGGAGGCAGGTGATTCAGCCTAGGCTTAGCAATGGTGCCAATGAAAACGTGTGGAGGCAGCCATTTTCTGGCACTTTTGTGCTCCCCTTGGGATGCCTTTCGCAGCTGCCGTGTGCCTGGAGCTCAGAGCTTGCTGGTTTTAAAAGCTCTACACCTAGGCGTAACCCTAACCCTAACCATAACACTGATCATTTAAATCAGCCTGGGTTTAGGAATTATCCCAAGGGAAAAGCTGTGGAGACAGCCATGTTGTGGCACTTTTGCGCTCCCCTTGGGATGCCTTTCACAGCTGCAGTTTGCTTGGAGCACAGGGCTTCCTGGTTTAATAAACCACAACTTTAGCCCAAACTGGAGGCTTCTAAATCAGCCTTCGTTTCGGGACGTCCCCAAGGAAAAAGCTGTGGAGGCAGGCATGTTGAGGCACTTCTGCGCTCTTCTTGGGTAGTCCTTCACAGCTGCTGTGTTCTTGGAACTCAGGGCTTTCCGGTTAAAAGAACACTAACCCTAGGCCTAACTCAAACCTTAAGCCTAGGAAGGAAAATCAGCCTATGATTCGGGATGGTCTCATGGAAATAGCAGTGGAGGCAGCCAAGTTGTGTCACTTTTGCGCTCCCCTTGGGATGCCTTTAACAGCTGCAGTGTGCCTGGAGCACAGGGCTTCCTGGTTTTAAAAGTCCTAGGCCTAAGCCTAACAGTAACCCTAGGAAGGTAAATCAGCCGGGTATTAGGGTTCTTCCTAAGGAAAAAGCTGTGAAAGCAGCCATGTTGTGGCACTTCTGCGCTCCCTTTGGGATGCCTTTGGCAGATGCAGTAAGCCTGGAACTCAGGGCTTCCTGGTTAAAAAAATCCTTGCCCTTGGCTGAGCCCTAACCCTAACCCTAGGCAGATAAATCAGCCTAGGTATAGGGATGGTGCCAAGGAAAAAGCTGTGAAAGCTGCCATGTTGTTGCACTTTTGTACTCCCCTTGGGATGCCTTTCACAGCTGCTGTGTGCCTGGAGCTCAGGGCTTCCTGGTTTAAAAAACCATGTCCCTAGCTGAGACTGGAGGCAGGTGATTCAGCCTAGGCTTAGCAATGGTGCCAATGAAAACGTGTGGAGGCAGCCATTTTCTGGCACTTTTGTGCTCCCCTTGGGATGCCTTTCGCAGCTGCCGTGTGCCTGGAGCTCAGAGCTTGCTGGTTTAAAAAGCTCTACACCTAGGCGTAACCCTAACCCTAACCGTAACACTGGTCATTTAAATCAGCCTGGGTTTAGGAATTATCCCAAGGGAAAAGCTGTGGAGACAGCCATGTTGTGGCACTTTTGCGCTCCCCTTGGGATGCCTTTCACAGCTGCAGTGTGCTTGGAGCACAGGGCTTCCTGGTGTAAAAAACCACAACTTTAGCCCAAACTGGAGGCTTCTAAATCAGCCTTCGTTTCGGGACGTCCCCAAGGAAAAAGCTGTGGAGGCAGGCATGTTGAGGCACTTCTGCGCTCTTCTTGGGTAGTCCTTCGCAGCTGCTGTGTTCTTGGAACTCAGGGCTTTCTGGTTAAAAGAACACTAACCCTAGGCCTAACTCAAACCTTAAGCCTAGGAAGGAAAATCAGCCTATGATTCGGGATGGTCTCATGGAAATAGCAGTGGAGGCAGCCAAGTTGTGTCACTTTTGCGCTCCCCTTGGGATGCCTTTAACAGCTGCAGTGTGCCTGGAGCACAGGGCTTCCTGGTTTTAAAAGTCCTAGGCCTAAGCCTAACAGTAACCCTAGGAAGGTAAATCAGCCGGGTATTAGGGTTCTTCCTAAGGAAAAAGCTGTGAAAGCAGCCATGTTGTGGCACTTCTGCGCTCCCTTTGGGATGCCTTTGGCAGATGCAGTAAGCCTGGAACTCAGGGCTTCCTGGTTAAAAAAATCCTAGCCCTAGGCTGAGCCCTAACCCTAAGCCTAGGCAGATAAATCAGCCTAGGTATAGGGATGGTGCCAAGGAAAAAGCTGTGAAAGCTGCCATGTTGTTGCACTTTTGTACTCCCCTTGGGATGCCTTTCACAGCTGCCGTGTGCCTGGAGCTCAGGGCTTCCTGGTTTAAAAAACCATGTCCCTAGCTGAGACTGGAGGCAGGTGATTCAGCCTAGGCTTAGCAATGGTGCCAATGAAAACGTGTGGAGGCAGCCATTTTCTGGCACTTTTGTGCTCCCCTTGGGATGCCTTTCGCAGCTGCCGTGTGCCTGGAGCTCAGAGCTTGCTGGTTTAAAAAGCTCTACACCTAGGCGTAACCCTAACCCTAACCATAACACTGATCATTTAAATCAGCCTGGGTTTAGGAATTATCCCAAGGGAAAAGCTGTGGAGACAGCCATGTTGTGGCACTTTTGCGCTCCCCTTGGGATGCCTTTCACAGCTGCAGTGTGCTTGGAGCACAGGGCTTCCTGGTTTAATAAACCACAACTTTAGCCCAAACTGGAGGCTTCTAAATCAGCCTTCGTTTCGGGACGTCCCCAAGGAAAAAGCTGTGGAGGCAGGCATGTTGAGGCACTTCTGCGCTCTTCTTGGGTAGTCCTTCGCAGCTGCTGTGTTCTTGGAACTCAGGGCTTTCTGGTTAAAAGAACACTAACCCTAGGCCTAACTCAAACCTTAAGCCTAGGAAGGAAAATCAGCCTATGATTCGGGATGGTCTCATGGAAATAGCAGTGGAGGCAGCCAAGTTGTGTCACTTTTGCGCTCCCCTTGGGATGCCTTTAACAGCTGCAGTGTGCCTGGAGCACAGGGCTTCCTGGTTTTAAAAGTCCTAGGCCTAAGCCTAACAGTAACCCTAGGAAGGTAAATCAGCCGGGTATTAGGGTTCTTCCTAAGGAAAAAGCTGTGAAAGCAGCCATGTTGTGGCACTTCTGCGCTCCCTTTGGGATGCCTTTGGCAGATGCAGTAAGCCTGGAACTCAGGGCTTCCTGGTTTAAAAAGCTCTACACCTATGCGTAACCCTAACCCTAACCGTAACACTGGTCATTTAAATCAGCCTGGGTTTAGGAATTATCCCAAGGGAAAAGCTGTGGAGACAGCCATGTTGTGGCACTTTTGCGCTCCCCTTGGGATGCCTTTCACAGCTGCAGTGTGCTTGGAGCACAGGGCTTCCTGGTGTAAAAAACCACAACTTTAGCCCAAACTGGAGGCTTCTAAATCAGCCTTCGTTTCGGGACGTCCCCAAGGAAAAAGCTGTGGAGGCAGGCATGTTGAGGCACTTCTGCGCTCTTCTTGGGTAGTCCTTCGCAGCTGCTGTGTTCTTGGAACTCAGGGCTTTCTGGTTAAAAGAACACTAACCCTAGGCCTAACTCAAACCTTAAGCCTAGGAAGGAAAATCAGCCTATGATTCGGGATGGTCTCATGGAAATAGCAGTGGAGGCAGCCAAGTTGTGTCACTTTTGCGCTCCCCTTGGGATGCCTTTAACAGCTGCAGTGTGCCTGGAGCACAGGGCTTCCTGGTTTTAAAAGTCCTAGGCCTAAGCCTAACAGTAACCCTAGGAAGGTAAATCAGCCGGGTATTAGGGTTCTTCCTAAGGAAAAAGCTGTGAAAGCAGCCATGTTGTGGCACTTCTGCGCTCCCTTTGGGATGCCTTTGGCAGATGCAGTAAGCCTGGAACTCAGGGCTTCCTGGTTAAAAAAATCCTAGCCCTAGGCTGAGCCCTAACCCTAAGCCTAGGCAGATAAATCAGCCTAGGTATAGGGATGGTGCCAAGGAAAAAGCTGTGAAAGCTGCCATGTTGTTGCACTTTTGTACTCCCCTTGGGATGCCTTTCACAGCTGCCGTGTGCCTGGAGCTCAGGGCTTCCTGGTTTAAAAAACCATGTCCCTAGCTGAGACTGGAGGCAGGTGATTCAGCCTAGGCTTAGCAATGGTGCCAATGAAAACGTGTGGAGGCAGCCATTTTCTGGCACTTTTGTGCTCCCCTTGGGATGCCTTTCGCAGCTGCCGTGTGCCTGGAGCTCAGAGCTTGCTGGTTTTAAAAGCTCTACACCTAGGCGTAACCCTAACCCTAACCATAACACTGATCATTTAAATCAGCCTGGGTTTAGGAATTATCCCAAGGGAAAAGCTGTGGAGACAGCCATGTTGTGGCACTTTTGCGCTCCCCTTGGGATGCCTTTCACAGCTGCAGTGTGCTTGGAGCACAGGGCTTCCTGGTTTAATAAACCACAACTTTAGCCCAAACTGGAGGCTTCTAAATCAGCCTTCGTTTCGGGACGTCCCCAAGGAAAAAGCTGTGGAGGCAGGCATGTTGAGGCACTTCTGCGCTCTTCTTGGGTAGTCCTTCACAGCTGCTGTGTTCTTGGAACTCAGGGCTTTCTGGTTAAAAGAACACTAACCCTAGGCCTAACTCAAACCTTAAGCCTAGGAAGGAAAATCAGCCTATGATTCGGGATGGTCTCATGGAAATAGCAGTGGAGGCAGCCAAGTTGTGTCACTTTTGCGCTCCCCTTGGGATGCCTTTAACAGCTGCAGTGTGCCTGGAGCACAGGGCTTCCTGGTTTTAAAAGTCCTAGGCCTAAGCCTAACAGTAACCCTAGGAAGGTAAATCAGCCGGGTATTAGGGTTCTTCCTAAGGAAAAAGCTGTGAAAGCAGCCATGTTGTGGCACTTCTGCGCTCCCTTTGGGATGCCTTTGGCAGATGCAGTAAGCCTGGAACTCAGGGCTTCCTGGTTAAAAAAATCCTAGCCCTTGGCTGAGCCCTAACCCTAACCCTAGGCAGATAAATCAGCCTAGGTATAGGGATGGTGCCAAGGAAAAAGCTGTGAAAGCTGCCATGTTGTTGCACTTTTGTACTCCCCTTGGGATGCCTTTCACAGCTGCCGTGTGCCTGGAGCTCAGGGCTTCCTGGTTTAAAAATCCATGTCCCTAGCTGAGACTGGAGGCAGGTGATTCAGCCTAGGCTTAGCAATGGTGCCAATGAAAACGTGTGGAGGCAGCCATTTTCTGGCACTTTTGTGCTCCCCTTGGGATGCCTTTCGCAGCTGCCGTGTGCCTGGAGCTCAGAGCTTGCTGGTTTAAAAAGCTCTACACCTAGGCGTAACCCTAACCCTAACCGTAACACTGGTCATTTAAATCAGCCTGGGTTTAGGAATTATCCCAAGGGAAAAGCTGTGGAGACAGCCATGTTGTGGCACTTTTGCGCTCCCCTTGGGATGCCTTTCACAGCTGCAGTGTGCTTGGAGCACAGGGCTTCCTGGTTTAAAAAACCACAACTTTAGCCCAAACTGGAGGCTTCTAAATCAGCCTTCGTTTCGGGACGTCCCCAAGGAAAAAGCTGTGGAGGCAGGCATGTTGAGGCACTTCTGCGCTCTTCTTGGGTAGTCCTTCGCAGCTGCTGTGTTCTTGGAACTCAGGGCTTTCTGGTTAAAAGAACACTAACCCTAGGCCTAACTCAAACCTTAAGCCTAGGAAGGAAAATCAGCCTATGATTCGGGATGGTCTCATGGAAATAGCAGTGGAGGCAGCCAAGTTGTGTCACTTTTGCGCTCCCCTTGGGATGCCTTAAACAGCTGCAGTGTGCCTGGAGCACAGGGCTTCCTGGTTTTAAAAGTCCTAGGCCTAAGCCTAAGAGTAACCCTAGGAAGGTAAATCAGCCGGGTATTAGGGTTCTTCCTAAGGAAAAAGCTGTGAAAGCAGCCATGTTGTGGCACTTCTGCGCTCCCTTTGGGATGCCTTTGGCAGATGCAGTAAGCCTGGAACTCAGGGCTTCCTGGTTAAAAAAATCCTTGCCCTTGGCTGAGCCCTAACCCTAACCCTAGGCAGATAAATCAGCCTAGGTATAGGGATGGTGCCAAGGAAAAAGCTGTGAAAGCTGCCATGTTGTTGCACTTTTGTACTCCCCTTGGGATGCCTTTCACAGCTGCTGTGTGCCTGGAGCTCAGGGCTTCCTGGTTTAAAAAACCATGTCCCTAGCTGAGACTGGAGGCAGGTGATTCAGCCTAGGCTTAGCAATGGTGCCAATGAAAACGTGTGGAGGCAGCCATTTTCTGGCACTTTTGTGCTCCCCTTGGGATGCCTTTCGCAGCTGCCGTGTGCCTGGAGCTCAGAGCTTGCTGGTTTAAAAAGCTCTACACCTAGGCGTAACCCTAACCCTAACCGTAACACTGGTCATTTAAATCAGCCTGGGTTTAGGAATTATCCCAAGGGAAAAGCTGTGGAGACAGCCATGTTGTGGCACTTTTGCGCTCCCCTTGGGATGCCTTTCACAGCTGCAGTGTGCTTGGAGCACAGGGCTTCCTGGTGTAAAAAACCACGACTTTAGCCCAAACTGGAGGCTTCTAAATCAGCCTTCGTTTCGGGACGTCCCCAAGGAAAAAGCTGTGGAGGCAGGCATGTTGAGGCACTTCTGCGCTCTTCTTGGGTAGTCCTTCGCAGCTGCTGTGTTCTTGGAACTCAGGGCTTTCTGGTTAAAAGAACACTAACCCTAGGCCTAACTCAAACCTTAAGCCTAGGAAGGAAAATCAACCTATGATTCGGGATGGTCTCATGGAAATAGCAGTGGAGGCAGCCAAGTTGTGTCACTTTTGCGCTCCCCTTGGGATGCCTTTAACAGCTGCAGTGTGCCTGGAGCACAGGGCTTCCTGGTTTTAAAAGTCCTAGGCCTAAGCCTAACAGTAACCCTAGGAAGGTAAATCAGCCGGGTATTAGGGTTCTTCCTAAGGAAAAAGCTGTGAAAGCAGCCATGTTGTGGCACTTCTGCGCTCCCTTTGGGATGCCTTTGGCAGATGCAGTAAGCCTGGAACTCAGGGCTTCCTGGTTAAAAAAATCCTAGCCCTAGGCTGAGCCCTAACCCTAAGCCTAGGCAGATAAATCAGCCTAGGTATAGGGATGGTGCCAAGGAAAAAGCTGTGAAAGCTGCCATGTTGTTGCACTTTTGTACTCCCCTTGGGATGCCTTTCACAGCTGCCGTGTGCCTGGAGCTCAGGGCTTCCTGGTTTAAAAAACCATGTCCCTAGCTGAGACTGGAGGCAGGTGATTCAGCCTAGGCTTAGCAATGGTGCCAATGAAAACGTGTGGAGGCAGCCATTTTCTGGCACTTTTGTGCTCCCCTTGGGATGCCTTTCGCAGCTGCCGTGTGCCTGGAGCTCAGAGCTTGCTGGTTTTAAAAGCTCTACACCTAGGCGTAACCCTAACCCTAACCATAACACTGGTCATTTAAATCAGCCTGGGTTTAGGAATTATCCCAAGGGAAAAGCTGTGGAGACAGCCATGTTGTGGCACTTTTGCGCTCCCCTTGGGATGCCTTTCACAGCTGCAGTGTGCTTGGAGCACAGGGCTTCCTGGTTTAAAAAACCACAACTTTAGCCCAAACTGGAGGCTTCTAAATCAGCCTTCGTTTCGGGACGTCCCCAAGGAAAAAGCTGTGGAGGCAGGCATGTTGAGGCACTTCTGCGCTCTTCTTGGGTAGTCCTTCGCAGCTGCTGTGTTCTTGGAACTCAGGGCTTTCTGGTTAAAAGAACACTAACCCTAGGCCTAACTCAAACCTTAAGCCTAGGAAGGAAAATCAGCCTATGATTCGGGATGGTCTCATGGAAATAGCAGTGGAGGCAGCCAAGTTGTGTCACTTTTGCGCTCCCCTTGGGATGCCTTTAACAGCTGCAGTGTGCCTGGAGCACAGGGCTTCCTGGTTTTAAAAGTCCTAGGCCTAAGCCTAACAGTAACCCTAGGAAGGTAAATCAGCCGGGTATTAGGGTTCTTCCTAAGGAAAAAGCTGTGAAAGCAGCCATGTTGTGGCACTTCTGCGCTCCCTTTGGGATGCCTTTGGCAGATGCAGTAAGCCTGGAACTCAGGGCTTCCTGGTTAAAAAAATCCTAGCCCTAGGCTGAGCCCTAACCCTAAGCCTAGGCAGATAAATCAGCCTAGGTATAGGGATGGTGCCAAGGAAAAAGCTGTGAAAGCTGCCATGTTGTTGCACTTTTGTACTCCCCTTGGGATGCCTTTCACAGCTGCCGTGTGCCTGGAGCTCAGGGCTTCCTGGTTTAAAAAACCATGTCCCTTGCTGAGACTGGAGGCAGGTGATTCAGCCTAGGCTTAGCAATAGTGCCAATGAAAACGTGTGGAGGCAGCCATTTTCTGGCACTTTTGTGCTCCCCTTGGGATGCCTTTCGCAGCTGCCGTGTGCCTGGAGCTCAGAGCTTGCTGGTTTAAAAAGCTCTACACCTAGGCGTAACCCTAACCCTAACCGTAACACTGGTCATTTAAATCAGCCTGGGTTTAGGAATTATCCCAAGGGAAAAGCTGTGGAGACAGCCATGTTGTGGCACTTTTGCGCTCCCCTTGGGATGCCTTTCACAGCTGCAGTGTGCTTGGAGCACAGGGCTTCCTGCTTTAAAAAACCACAACTTTAGCCCAAACTGGAGGCTTCGAAATCAGCCTTCGTTTCGGGACGTCCCCAAGGAAAAAGCTGTGGAGGCAGGCATGTTGAGGCACTTCTGCGCTCTTCTTGGGTAGTCCTTCACAGCTGCTGTGTTCTTGGAACTCAGGGCTTTCTGGTTAAAAGAACACTAACCCTAGGCCTAACTCAAACCTTAAGCCTAGGAAGGAAAATCAACCTATGATTCGGGATGGTCTCATGGAAATAGCAGTGGAGGCAGCCAAGTTGTGTCACTTTTGCGCTCCCCTTGAGATGCCTTTAACAGCTGCAGTGTGCCTGGAGCACAGGGCTTCCTGGTTTTAAAAGTCCTAGGCCTAAGCCTAACAGTAACCCTAGGAAGGTAAATCAGCCGGGTATTAGGGTTCTTCCTAAGGAAAAAGCTGTGAAAGCAGCCATGTTGTGGACCTTCTGCGCTCCCTTTGGGATGCCTTTGGCAGATGCAGTAAGCCTGGAACTCAGGGCTTCCTGCTTAAAAATATCCTAGCCCTAGGCTGAGCCCTAACCCTTAGCCTAGGCAGATAAATCAGCCTAGGTATAGGGATGGTGCCAAGGAAAAAGCTGTGAAAGCTGCCATGTTGTTGCACTTTTGTACTCCCCTTGGGATGCCTTTCACAGCTGCCGTGTGCCTGGAGCTCAGGGCTTCCTGGTTTAAAAAACCATGTCCCTAGCTGAGACTGGAGGCAGGTGATTCAGCCTAGGCTTAGCAATGGTGCCAATGAAAACGTGTGGAGGCAGCCATTTTCTGGCACTTTTGTGCTCCCCTTGGGATGCCTTTCGCAGCTGCCGTGTGCCTGGAGCTCAGAGCTTGCTGGTTTAAAAAGCTCTACACCTAGGCGTAACCCTAACCCTAACCATAACACTGGTCATTTAAATCAGCCTGGGTTTAGGAATTATCCCAAGGGAAAAGCTGTGGAGACAGCCATGTTGTGGCACTTTTGCGCTCCCCTTGGGATGCCTTTCACAGCTGCAGTGTGCTTGGAGCACAGGGCTTCCTGGTTTAAAAAACCACAACTTTAGCCCAAACTGGAGGCTTCTAAATCAGCCTTCGTTTCGGGACGTCCCCAAGGAAAAAGCTGTGGAGGCAGGCATGTTGAGGCACTTCTGCGCTCTTCTTGGGTAGTCCTTCGCAGCTGCTGTGTTCTTGGAACTCAGGGCTTTCTGGTTAAAAGAACACTAACCCTAGGCCTAACTCAAACCTTAAGCCTAGGAAGGAAAATCAGCCTATGATTCGGGATGGTCTCATGGAAATAGCAGTGGAGGCAGCCAAGTTGTGTCACTTTTGCGCTCCCCTTGGGATGCCTTTCACAGCTGCAGTGTGCCTGGAGCACAGGGCTTCCTGGTTTTAAAAGTCCTAGGCCTAAGCCTAACAGTAACCCTAGGAAGGTAAATCAGCCGGGTATTAGGGTTCTTCCTAAGGAAAAAGCTGTGAAAGCAGCCATGTTGTGGCACTTCTGCGCTCCCTTTGGGATGCCTTTGGCAGATGCAGTAAGCCTGGAACTCAGGGCTTCCTGGTTAAAAAAATCCTTGCCCTTGGCTGAGCCCTAACCCTAACCCTAGGCAGATAAATCAGCCTAGGTATAGGGATGGTGCCAAGGAAAAAGCTGTGAAAGCTGCCATGTTGTTGCACTTTTGTACTCCCCTTGGGATGCCTTTCACAGCTGCCGTGTGCCTGGAGCTCAGGGCTTCCTGGTTTAAAAATCCATGTCCCTAGCTGAGACTGGAGGCAGGTGATTCAGCCTAGGCTTAGCAATGGTGCCAATGAAAACGTGTGGAGGCAGCCATTTTCTGGCACTTTTGTGCTCCCCTTGGGATGCCTTTCGCAGCTGCCGTGTGCCTGGAGCTCAGAGCTTGCTGGTTTAAAAAGCTCTACACCTAGGCGTAACCCTAACCCTAACCGTAACACTGGTCATTTAAATCAGCCTGGGTTTAGGAATTATCCCAAGGGAAAAGCTGTGGAGACAGCCATGTTGTGGCACTTTTGCGCTCCCCTTGGGATGCCTTTCACAGCTGCAGTGTGCTTGGAGCACAGGGCTTCCTGGTGTAAAAAACCACAACTTTAGCCCAAACTGGAGGCTTCTAAATCAGCCTTCGTTTCGGGACGTCCCCAAGGAAAAAGCTGTGGAGGCAGGCATGTTGAGGCACTTCTGCGCTCTTCTTGGGTAGTCCTTCGCAGCTGCTGTGTTCTTGGAACTCAGGGCTTTCTGGTTAAAAGAACACTAACCCTAGGCCTAACTCAAACCTTAAGCCTAGGAAGGAAAATCAGCCTATGATTCGGGATGGTCTCATGGAAATAGCAGTGGAGGCAGCCAAGTTGTGTCACTTTTGCGCTCCCCTTGGGATGCCTTTAACAGCTGCAGTGTGCCTGGAGCACAGGGCTTCCTGGTTTTAAAAGTCCTAGGCCTAAGCCTAACAGTAACCCTAGGAAGGTAAATCAGCCGGGTATTAGGGTTCTTCCTAAGGAAAAAGCTGTGAAAGCAGCCATGTTGTGGCACTTCTGCGCTCCCTTTGGGATGCCTTTGGCAGATGCAGTAAGCCTGGAACTCAGGGCTTCCTGGTTAAAAAAATCCTAGCCCTAGGCTGAGCCCTAACCCTAAGCCTAGGCAGATAAATCAGCCTAGGTATAGGGATGGTGCCAAGGAAAAAGCTGTGAAAGCTGCCATGTTGTTGCACTTTTGTACTCCCCTTGGGATGCCTTTCACAGCTGCCGTGTGCCTGGAGCTCAGGGCTTCCTGGTTTAAAAAACCATGTCCCTAGCTGAGACAGGAGGCAGGTGATTCAGCCTAGGCTTAGCAATAGTGCCAATGAAAACGTGTGGAGGCAGCCATTTTCTGGCACTTTTGTGCTCCCCTTGGGATGCCTTTCGCAGCTGCCGTGTGCCTGGAGCTCAGAGCTTGCTGGTTTAAAAAGCTCTACACCTAGGCGTAACCCTAACCCTAACCGTAACACTGGTCATTTAAATCAGCCTGGGTTTAGGAATTATCCCAAGGGAAAAGCTGTGGAGACAGCCATGTTGTGGCACTTTTGCGCTCCCCTTGGGATGCCTTTCACAGCTGCAGTGTGCTTGGAGCACAGGGCTTCCTGGTGTAAAAAACCACAACTTTAGCCCAAACTGGAGGCTTCTAAATCAGCCTTCGTTTCGGGACGTCCCCAAGGAAAAAGCTGTGGAGGCAGGCATGTTGAGGCACTTCTGCGCTCTTCTTGGGTAGTCCTTCACAGCTGCTGTGTTCTTGGAACTCAGGGCTTTCTGGTTAAAAGAACACTAACCCTAGGCCTAACTCAAACCTTAAGCCTAGGAAGGAAAATCAACCTATGATTCGGGATGGTCTCATGGAAATAGCAGTGGAGGCAGCCAAGTTGTGTCACTTTTGCGCTCCCCTTGGGATGCCTTTAACAGCTGCAGTGTGCCTGGAGCACAGGGCTTCCTGGTTTTAATAGTCCTAGGCCTAAGCCTAACAGTAACCCTAGGAAGGTAAATCAGCCGGGTATTAGGGTTCTTTCTAAGGAAAAAGCTGTGAAAGCAGCCATGTTGTGGCACTTCTGCGCTCCCTTTGGGATGCCTTTGGCAGATGCAGTAAGCCTGGAACTCAGGGCTTCCTGGTTAAAAAAATCCTAGCCCTAGGCTGAGCCCTAACCCTAACCCTAGGCAGATAAATCAGCCTAGGTATAGGGATGGTGCCAAGGAAAAAGCTGTGAAAGCTGCCATGTTGTTGCACTTTTGTACTCCCCTTGGGATGCCTTTCACAGCTGCCGTGTGCCTGGAGCTCAGGGCTTCCTGGTTTAAAAAACCATGTCCCTAGCTGAGACTGGAGGCAGGTGATTCAGCCTAGGCTTAGCAATGGTGCCAATGAAAACGTGTGGAGGCAGCCATTTTCTGGCACTTTTGTGCTCCCCTTGGGATGCCTTTCGCAGCTGCCGTGTGCCTGGAGCTCAGAGCTTGCTGGTTTAAAAAGCTCTACACCTAGGCGTAACCCTAACCCTAACCGTAACACTGGTCATTTAAATCAGCCTGGGTTTAGGAATTATCCCAAGGGAAAAGCTGTGGAGACAGCCATGTTGTGGCACTTTTGCGCTCCCCTTGGGATGCCTTTCACAGCTGCAGTGTGCTTGGAGCACAGGGCTTCCTGGTTTAAAAAACCACAACTTTAGCCCAAACTGGAGGCTTCTAAATCAGCCTTCGTTTCGGGACGTCCCCAAGGAAAAAGCTGTGGAGGCAGGCATGTTGAGGCACTTCTGCGCTCTTCTTGGGTAGTCCTTCGCAGCTGCTGTGTTCTTGGAACTCAGGGCTTTCTGGTTAAAAGAACACTAACCCTAGGCCTAACTCAAACCTTAAGCCTAGGAAGGAAAATCAGCCTATGATTCGGGATGGTCTCATGGAAATAGCAGTGGAGGCAGCCAAGTTGTGTCACTTTTGCGCTCCCCTTGGGATGCCTTTAACAGCTGCAGTGTGCCTGGAGCACAGGGCTTCCTGGTTTTAAAAGTCCTAGGCCTAAGCCTAACAGTAACCCTAGGAAGGTAAATCAGCCGGGTATTAGGGTTCTTCCTAAGGAAAAAGCTGTGAAAGCAGCCATGTTGTGGCACTTCTGCGCTCCCTTTGGGATGCCTTTGGCAGATGCAGTAAGCCTGGAACTCAGGGCTTCCTGGTTAAAAAAATCCTAGCCCTAGGCTGAGCCCTAACCCTAAGCCTAGGCAGATAAATCAGCCTAGGTATAGGGATGGTGCCAAGGAAAAAGCTGTGAAAGCTGCCATGTTGTTGCACTTTTGTACTCCCCTTGGGATGCCTTTCACAGCTGCCGTGTGCCTGGAGCTCAGGGCTTCCTGGTTTAAAAAACCATGTCCCTAGCTGAGACTGGAGGCAGGTGATTCAGCCTAGGTTAGCAATGGTGCCAATGAAAACGTGTGGAGGCAGCCATTTTCTGGCACTTTTGTGCTCCCCTTGGGATGCCTTTCGCAGCTGCCGTGTGCCTGGAGCTCAGAGCTTGCTGGTTTAAAAAGCTCTACACCTAGGCGTAACCCTAACCCTAACCATAACACTGGTCATTTAAATCAGCCTGGGTTTAGGAATTATCCCAAGGGAAAAGCTGTGGAGACAGCCATGTTGTGGCACTTTTGCGCTCCCCTTGGGATGCCTTTCACAGCTGCAGTGTGCTTGGAGCACAGGGCTTCCTGGTGTAAAAAACCACAACTTTAGCCCAAACTGGAGGCTTCTAAATCAGCCTTCGTTTCGGGACGTCCCCAAGGAAAAAGCTGTGGAGGCAGGCATGTTGAGGCACTTCTGCGCTCTTCTTGGGTAGTCCTTCGCAGCTGCTGTGTTCTTGGAACTCAGGGCTTTCTGGTTAAAAGAACACTAACCCTAGGCCTAACTCAAACCTTAAGCCTAGGAAGGAAAATCAGCCTATGATTCGGGATGGTCTCATGGAAATAGCAGTGGAGGCAGCCAAGTTGTGTCACTTTTGCGCTCCCCTTGGGATGCCTTTAACAGCTGCAGTGTGCCTGGAGCACAGGGCTTCCTGGTTTTAAAAGTCCTAGGCCTAAGCCTAACAGTAACCCTAGGAAGGTAAATCAGCCGGGTATTAGGGTTCTTCCTAAGGAAAAAGGTGTGAAAGCAGCCATGTTGTGGCACTTCTGCGCTCCCTTTGGGATGCCTTTGGCAGATGCAGTAAGCCTGGAACTCAGGGCTTCCTGGTTAAAAAAATCATAGCCCTAGGCTGAGCCCTAACCCTAACCCTAGGCAGATAAATCAGCCTAGGTATAGGGATGGTGCCAAGGAAAAAGCTGTGAAAGCTGCCATGTTGTTGCACTTTTGTACTCCCCTTGGGATGCCTTTCACAGCTGCCAAGTGCCTGGAGCTCAGGGCTTCCTGGTTTAAAAAACCATGTCCCTAGCTGAGACAGGAGGCAGGTGATTCAGCCTAGGCTTAGCAATAGTGCCAATGAAAACGTGTGGAGGCAGCCATTTTCTGGCACTTTTGTGCTCCCCTTGGGATGCCTTTCGCAGCTGCCGTGTGCCTGGAGCTCAGAGCTTGCTGGTTTAAAAAGCTCTACACCTAGGCGTAACCCTAACCCTAACCGTAACACTGGTCATTTAAATCAGCCTGGGTTTAGGAATTATCCCAAGGGAAAAGCTGTGGAGACAGCCATGTTGTGGCACTTTTGCGCTCCCCTTGGGATGCCTTTCACAGCTGCAGTGTGCTTGGAGCACAGGGCTTCCTGCTTTAAAAAACCACAACTTTAGCCCAAACTGGAGGCTTCTAAATCAGCCTTCGTTTCGGGACGTCCCCAAGGAAAAAGCTGTGGAGGCAGGCATGTTGAGGCACTTCTGCGCTCTTCTTGGGTAGTCCTTCACAGCTGCTGTGTTCTTGGAACTCAGGGCTTTCTGGTTAAAAGAACACTAACCCTAGGCCTAACTCAAACCTTAAGCCTAGGAAGGAAAATCAACCTATGATTCGGGATGGTCTCATGGAAATAGCAGTGGAGGCAGCCAAGTTGTGTCACTTTTGCGCTCCCCTTGGGATGCCTTTAACAGCTGCAGTGTGCCTGGAGCACAGGGCTTCCTGGTTTTAATAGTCCTAGGCCTAAGCCTAACAGTAACCCTAGGAAGGTAAATCAGCCGGGTATTAGGGTTCTTCCTAAGGAAAAAGCTGTGAAAGCAGCCATGTTGTGGCACTTCTGCGCTCCCTTTGGGATGCCTTTGGCAGATGCAGTAAGCCTGGAACTCAGGGCTTCCTGGTTAAAAAAATCCTAGCCCTAGGCTGAGCCCTAACCCTAACCCTAGGCAGATAAATCAGCCTAGGTATAGGGATGGTGCCAAGGAAAAAGCTGTGAAAGCTGCCATGTTGTTGCACTTTTGTACTCCCCTTGGGATGCCTTTCACAGCTGCCGTGTGCCTGGAGCTCAGGGCTTCCTGGTTTAAAAAACCATGTCCCTAGCTGAGACTGGAGGCAGGTGATTCATCCTAGGCTTAGCAATGGTGCCAATGAAAACGTGTGGAGGCAGCCATTTTCTGGCACTTTTGTGCTCCCCTTGGGATGCCTTTCGCAGCTGCCGTGTGCCTGGAGCTCAGAGCTTGCTGGTTTAAAAAGCTCTACACCTAGGCGTAACCCTAACCCTAACCGTAACACTGGTCATTTAAATCAGCCTGGGTTTAGGAATTATCCCAAGGGAAAAGCTGTGGAGACAGCCATGTTGTGGCACTTTTGCGCTCCCCTTGGGATGCCTTTCACAGCTGCAGTGTGCTTGGAGCACAGGGCTTCCTGGTGTAAAAAACCACAACTTTAGCCCAAACTGGAGGCTTCTAAATCAGCCTTCGTTTCGGGACGTCCCCAAGGAAAAAGCTGTGGAGGCAGGCATGTTGAGGCACTTCTGCGCTCTTCTTGGGTAGTCCTTCGCAGCTGCTGTGTTCTTGGAACTCAGGGCTTTCTGGTTAAAAGAACACTAACCCTAGGCCTAACTCAAACCTTAAGCCTAGGAAGGAAAATCAGCCTATGATTCGGGATGGTCTCATGGAAATAGCAGTGGAGGCAGCCAAGTTGTGTCACTTTTGCGCTCCCCTTGGGATGCCTTTAACAGCTGCAGTGTGCCTGGAGCACAGGGCTTCCTGGTTTTAAAAGTCCTAGGCCTAAGCCTAACAGTAACCCTAGGAAGGTAAATCAGCCGGGTATTAGGGTTCTTCCTAAGGAAAAAGGTGTGAAAGCAGCCATGTTGTGGCACTTCTGCGCTCCCTTTGGGATGCCTTTGGCAGATGCAGTAAGCCTGGAACTCAGGGCTTCCTGGTTAAAAAAATCCTAGCCCTAGGCTGAGCCCTACCCCTAACCCTAGGCAGATAAATCAGCCTAGGTATAGGGATGGTGCCAAGGAAAAAGCTGTGAAAGCTGCCATATTGTTGCACTTTTGTACTCCCCTTGGGATGCCTTTCACAGCTGCCGTGTGCCTGGAGCTCAGGGCTTCCTGGTTTAAAAAACCATGTCCCTTGCTGAGACTGGAGGCAGGTGATTCAGCCTAGGCTTAGCAATAGTGCCAATGAAAACGTGTGGAGGCAGCCATTTTCTGGCACTTTTGTGCTCCCCTTGGGATGCCTTTCGCAGCTGCCGTGTGCCTGGAGCTCAGAGCTTGCTGGTTTAAAAAGCTCTACACCTAGGCGTAACCCTAACCCTAACCGTAACACTGGTCATTTAAATCAGCCTGGGTTTAGGAATTATCCCAAGGGAAAAGCTGTGGAGACAGCCATGTTGTGGCACTTTTGCGCTCCCCTTGGGATGCCTTTCACAGCTGCAGTGTGCTTGGAGCACAGGGCTTCCTGGTGTAAAAAACCACGACTTTAGCCCAAACTGGAGGCTTCTAAATCAGCCTTCGTTTCGGGACGTCCCCAAGGAAAAAGCTGTGGAGGCAGGCATGTTGAGGCACTTCTGCGCTCTTCTTGGGTAGTCCTTCGCAGCTGCTGTGTTCTTGGAACTCAGGGCTTTCTGGTTAAAAGAACACTAACCCTAGGCCTAACTCAAACCTTAAGCCTAGGAAGGAAAATCAACCTATGATTCGGGATGGTCTCATGGAAATAGCAGTGGAGGCAGCCAAGTTGTGTCACTTTTGCGCTCCCCTTGGGATGCCTTTAACAGCTGCAGTGTGCCTGGAGCACAGGGCTTCCTGGTTTTAAAAGTCCTAGGCCTAAGCCTAACAGTAACCCTAGGAAGGTAAATCAGCCGGGTATTAGGGTTCTTTCTAAGGAAAAAGCTGTGAAAGCAGCCATGTTGTGGCACTTCTGCGCTCCCTTTGGGATGCCTTTGGCAGATGCAGTAAGCCTGGAACTCAGGGCTTCCTGGTTAAAAAAATCCTTGCCCTAGGCTGAGCCCTAACCCTAAGCCTAGGCAGATAAATCAGCCTAGGTATAGGGATGGTGCCAAGGAAAAAGCTGTGAAAGCTGCCATGTTGTTGCACTTTTGTACTCCCCTTGGGATGCCTTTCACAGCTGCCGTGTGCCTGGAGCTCAGGGCTTCCTGGTTTAAAAAACCATGTCCCTAGCTGAGACTGGAGGCAGGTGATTCATCCTAGGCTTAGCAATGGTGCCAATGAAAACGTGTGGAGGCAGCCATTTTCTGGCACTTTTGTGCTCCCCTTGGGATGCCTTTCGCAGCTGCCGTGTGCCTGGAGCTCAGAGCTTGCTGGTTTAAAAAGCTCTACACCTAGGCGTAACCCTAACCCTAACCGTAACACTGGTCATTTAAATCAGCCTGGGTTTAGGAATTATCCCAAGGGAAAAGCTGTGGAGACAGCCATGTTGTGGCACTTTTGCGCTCCCCTTGGGATGCCTTTCACAGCTGCAGTGTGCTTGGAGCACAGGGCTTCCTGCTTTAAAAAACCACAACTTTAGCCCAAACTGGAGGCTTCTAAATCAGCCTTCGTTTCGGGACGTCCCCAAGGAAAAAGCTGTGGAGGCAGGCATGTTGAGGCACTTCTGCGCTCTTCTTGGGTAGTCCTTCGCAGCTGCTGTGTTCTTGTAACTCAGGGCTTTCTGGTTAAAAGAACACTAACCCTAGGCCTAACTCAAACCTTAAGCCTAGGAAGGAAAATCAGCCTATGATTCGGGATGGTCTCATGGAAATAGCAGTGGAGGCAGCCAAGTTGTGTCACTTTTGCGCTCCCCTTGGGATGCCTTTAACAGCTGCAGTGTGCCTGGAGCACAGGGCTTCCTGGTTTTAAAAGTCCTAGGCCTAAGCCTAACAGTAACCCTAGGAAGGTAAATCAGCCGGGTATTAGGGTTCTTCCTAAGGAAAAAGCTGTGAAAGCAGCCATGTTGTGGCACTTCTGCGCTCCCTTTGGGATGCCTTTGGCAGATGCAGTAAGCCTGGAACTCAGGGCTTCCTGGTTAAAAAAATCCTTGCCCTTGGCTGAGCCCTAACCCTAAGCCTAGGCAGATAAATCAGCCTAGGTATAGGGATGGTGCCAAGGAAAAAGCTGTGAAAGCTGCCATGTTGTTGCACTTTTGTACTCCCCTTGGGATGCCTTTCACAGCTGCCGTGTGCCTGGAGCTCAGGGCTTCCTGGTTTAAAAATCCATGTCCCTAGCTGAGACTGGAGGCAGGTGATTCAGCCTAGGCTTAGCAATGGTGCCAATGAAAACGTGTGGAGGCAGCCATTTTCTGGCACTTTTGTGCTCCCCTTGGGATGCCTTTCGCAGCTGCCGTGTGCCTGGAGCTCAGAGCTTGCTGGTTTAAAAAGCTCTACACCTAGGCGTAACCCTAACCCTAACCGTAACACTGGTCATTTAAATCAGCCTGGGTTTAGGAATTATCCCAAGGGAAAAGCTGTGGAGAAAGCCATGTTGTGGCACTTTTGCGCTCCCCTTGGGATGCCTTTCACAGCTGCAGTGTGCTTGGAGCACAGGGCTTCCTGGTGTAAAAAACCACAACTTTAGCCCAAACTGGAGGCTTCTAAATCAGCCTTCGTTTCGGGACGTCCCCAAGGAAAAAGCTGTGGAGGCAGGCATGTTGAGGCACTTCTGCGCTCTTCTTGGGTAGTCCTTCACAGCTGCTGTGTTCTTGGAACTCAGGGCTTTCTGGTTAAAAGAACACTAACCCTAGGCCTAACTCAAACCTTAAGCCTAGGAAGGAAAATCAACCTATGATTCGGGATGGTCTCATGGAAATAGCAGTGGAGGCAGCCAAGTTGTGTCACTTTTGCGCTCCCCTTGGGATGCCTTTAACAGCTGCAGTGTGCCTGGAGCACAGGGCTTCCTGGTTTTAATAGTCCTAGGCCTAAGCCTAACAGTAACCCTAGGAAGGTAAATCAGCCGGGTATTAGGGTTCTTTCTAAGGAAAAAGCTGTGAAAGCAGCCATGTTGTGGCACTTCTGCGCTCCCTTTGGGATGCCTTTGGCAGATGCAGTAAGCCTGGAACTCAGGGCTTCCTGGTTAAAAAAATCCTAGCCCTAGGCTGAGCCCTAACCCTAAGCCTAGGCAGATAAATCAGCCTAGGTATAGGGATGGTGCCAAGGAAAAAGCTGTGAAAGCTGCCATGTTGTTGCACTTTTGTACTCCCCTTGGGATGCCTTTCACAGCTGCCGTGTGCCTGGAGCTCAGGGCTTCCTGGTTTAAAAAACCATGTCCCTAGCTGAGACTGGAGGCAGGTGATTCATCCTAGGCTTAGCAATGGTGCCAATGAAAACGTGTGGAGGCAGCCATTTTCTGGCACTTTTGTGCTCCCCTTGGGATGCCTTTCGCAGCTGCCGTGTGCCTGGAGCTCAGAGCTTGCTGGTTTAAAAAGCTCTACACCTAGGCGTAACCCTAACCCTAACCGTAACACTGGTCATTTAAATCAGCCTGGGTTTAGGAATTATCCCAAGGGAAAAGCTGTGGAGACAGCCATGTTGTGGCACTTTTGCGCTCCCCTTGGGATGCCTTTCACAGCTGCAGTGTGCTTGGAGCACAGGGCTTCCTGGTTTAAAAAACCACAACTTTAGCCCAAACTGGAGGCTTCTAAATCAGCCTTCGTTTCGGGACGTCCCCAAGGAAAAAGCTGTGGAGGCAGGCATGTTGAGGCACTTCTGCGCTCTTCTTGGGTAGTCCTTCGCAGCTGCTGTGTTCTTGGAACTCAGGGCTTTCTGGTTAAAAGAACACTAACCCTAGGCCTAACTCAAACCTTAAGCCTAGGAAGGAAAATCAGCCTATGATTCGGGATGGTCTCATGGAAATAGCAGTGGAGGCAGCCAAGTTGTGTCACTTTTGCGCTCCCCTTGGGATGCCTTTAACAGCTGCAGTGTGCCTGGAGCACAGGGCTTCCTGGTTTTAAAAGTCCTAGGCCTAAGCCTAACAGTAACCCTAGGAAGGTAAATCAGCCGGGTATTAGGGTTCTTCCTAAGGAAAAAGCTGTGAAAGCAGCCATGTTGTGGCACTTCTGCGCTCCCTTTGGGATGCCTTTGGCAGATGCAGTAAGCCTGGAACTCAGGGCTTCCTGCTTAAAAAAATCCTAGCCCTAGGCTGAGCCCTAACCCAAAGCCTAGGCAGATAAATCAGCCTAGGTATAGGGATGGTGCCAAGGAAAAAGCTGTGAAAGCTGCCATGTTGTTGCACTTTTGTACTCCCCTTGGGATGCCTTTCACAGCTGCCAAGTGCCTGGAGCTCAGGGCTTCCTGGTTTAAAAAACCATGTCCCTAGCTGAGACTGGAGGCAGGTGATTCAGCCTAGGTTAGCAATTGTGCCAATGAAAACGTGTGGAGGCAGCCATTTTCTGGCACTTTTGTGCTCCCCTTGGGATGCCTTTCGCAGCTGCCGTGTGCCTGGAGCTCAGAGCTTGCTGGTTTAAAAAGCTCTACACCTAGGCGTAACCCTAACCCTAACCATAACACTGGTCATTTAAATCAGCCTGGGTTTAGGAATTATCCCAAGGGAAAAGCTGTGGAGACAGCCATGTTGTGGCACTTTTGCGCTCCCCTTGGGATGCCTTTCACAGCTGCAGTGTGCTTGGAGCACAGGGCTTCCTGGTTTAAAAAACCACAACTTTAGCCCAAACTGGAGGCTTCTAAATCAGCCTTCGTTTCGGGACGTCCCCAAGGAAAAAGCTGTGGAGGCAGGCATGTTGAGGCACTTCTGCGCTCTTCTTGGGTAGTCCTTCGCAGCTGCTGTGTTCTTGGAACTCAGGGCTTTCTGGTTAAAAGAACACTAACCCTAGGCCTAACTCAAACCTTAAGCCTAGGAAGGAAAATCAGCCTATGATTCGGGATGGTCTCATGGAAATAGCAGTGGAGGCAGCCAAGTTGTGTCACTTTTGCGCTCCCCTTGGGATGCCTTTAACAGCTGCAGTGTGCCTGGAGCACAGGGCTTCCTGGTTTTAAAAGTCCTAGGCCTAAGCCTAACAGTAACCCTAGGAAGGTAAATCAGCCGGGTATTAGGGTTCTTCCTAAGGAAAAAGCTGTGAAAGCAGCCATGTTGTGGCACTTCTGCGCTCCCTTTGGGATGCCTTTGGCAGATGCAGTAAGCCTGGAACTCAGGGCTTCCTGCTTAAAAAAATCCTAGCCCTAGGCTGAGCCCTAACCCTAACCCTAGGCAGATAAATCAGCCTAGGTATAGGGATGGTGCCAAGGAAAAAGCTGTGAAAGCTGCCATGTTGTTGCACTTTTGTACTCCCCTTGGGATGCCTTTCACAGCTGCCGTGTGCCTGGAGCTCAGGGCTTCCTGGTTTAAAAAACCATGTCCCTAGCTGAGACTGGAGGCAGGTGATTCAGCCTAGGTTAGCAATAGTGCCAATGAAAACGTGTGGAGGCAGCCATTTTCTGGCACTTTTGTGCTCCCCTTGGGATGCCTTTCGCAGCTGCCGTGTGCCTGGAGCTCAGAGCTTGCTGGTTTAAAAAGCTCTACACCTAGGCGTAACCCTAACCCTAACCGTAACACTGGTCATTTAAATCAGCCTGGGTTTAGGAATTATCCCAAGGGAAAAGCTGTGGAGACAGCCATGTTGTGGCACTTTTGCGCTCCCCTTGGGATGCCTTTCACAGCTGCAGTGTGCTTGGAGCACAGGGCTTCCTGCTTTAAAAAACCACAACTTTAGCCCAAACTGGAGGCTTCTAAATCAGCCTTCGTTTCGGGACGTCCCCAAGGAAAAAGCTGTGGAGGCAGGCATGTTGAGGCACTTCTGCGCTCTTCTTGGGTAGTCCTTCACAGCTGCTGTGTTCTTGGAACTCAGGGCTTTCTGGTTAAAAGAACACTAACCCTAGGCCTAACTCAAACCTTAAGCCTAGGAAGGAAAATCAGCCTATGATTCGGGATGGTCTCATGGAAATAGCAGTGGAGGCAGCCAAGTTGTGTCACTTTTGCGCTCCCCTTGGGATGCCTTTAACAGCTGCAGTGTGCCTGGAGCACAGGGCTTCCTGGTTTTAATAGTCCTAGGCCTAAGCCTAACAGTAACCCTAGGAAGGTAAATCAGCCGGGTATTAGGGTTCTTCCTAAGGAAAAAGCTGTGAAAGCAGCCATGTTGTGGCACTTCTGCGCTCCCTTTGGGATGCCTTTGGCAGATGCAGTAAGCCTGGAACTCAGGGCTTCCTGGTTAAAAAAATCCTTGCCTTTGGCTGAGCCCTAACCCTAAGCCTAGGCAGATAAATCAGCCTAGGTATAGGGATGGTGCCAAGGAAAAAGCTGTGAAAGCTGCCATGTTGTTGCACTTTTGTACTCCCCTTGGGATGCCTTTCACAGCTGCCGTGTGCCTGGAGCTCAGGGCTTCCTGGTTTAAAAAACCATGTCCCTAGCTGAGACTGGAGGCAGGTGATTCAGCCTAGGCTTAGCAATGGTGCCAATGAAAACGTGTGGAGGCAGCCATTTTCTGGCACTTTTGTGCTCCCCTTGGGATGCCTTTCGCAGCTGCCGTTTTCCTGGAGCTCAGAGCTTGCTGGTTTAAAAAGCTCTACACCTAGGCGTAACCCTAACCCTAACCGTAACACTGGTCATTTAAATCAGCCTGGGTTTAGGAATTATCCCAAGGGAAAAGCTGTGGAGACAGCCATGTTGTGGCACTTTTGCGCTCCCCTTGGGATGCCTTTCACAGCTGCAGTGTGCTTGGAGCACAGGGCTTCCTGGTGTAAAAAACCACAACTTTAGCCCAAACTGGAGGCTTCTAAATCAGCCTTCGTTTCGGGACGTCCCCAAGGAAAAAGCTGTGGAGGCAGGCATGTTGAGGCACTTCTGCGCTCTTCTTGGGTAGTCCTTCGCAGCTGCTGTGTTCTTGGAACTCAGGGCTTTCTGGTTAAAAGAACACTAACCCTAGGCCTAACTCAAACCTTAAGCCTAGGAAGGAAAATCAGCCTATGATTCGGGATGGTCTCATGGAAATAGCAGTGGAGGCAGCCAAGTTGTGTCACTTTTGCGCTCCCCTTGGGATGCCTTTAACAGCTGCAGTGTGCCTGGAGCACAGGGCTTCCTGGTTTTAAAAGTCCTAGGCCTAAGCCTAACAGTAACCCTAGGAAGGTAAATCAGCCGGGTATTAGGGTTCTTTCTAAGGAAAAAGCTGTGAAAGCAGCCATGTTGTGGCACTTCTGCGCTCCCTTTGGGATGCCTTTGGCAGATGCAGTAAGCCTGGAACTCAGGGCTTCCTGGTTAAAAAAATCCTAGCCCTAGGCTGAGCCCTAACCCTAAGCCTAGGCAGCTAAATCAGCCTAGGTATAGGGATGGTGCCAAGGAAAAAGCTGTGAAAGCTGCCATGTTGTTGCACTTTTGTACTCCCCTTGGGATGCCTTTCACAGCTGCCGTGTGCCTGGAGCTCAGGGCTTCCTGGTTTAAAAAACCATGTCCCTAGCTGAGACTGGAGGCAGGTGATTCAGCCTAGGTTAGCAAATGTGCCAATGAAAACGTGTGGAGGCAGCCATTTTCTGGCACTTTTGTGCTCCCCTTGGGATGCCTTTCGCAGCTGCCGTGTGCCTGGAGCTCAGAGCTTGCTGGTTTAAAAAGCTCTACACCTAGGCGTAACCCTAACCCTAACCATAACACTGGTCATTTAAATCAGCCTGGGTTTAGGAATTATCCCAAGGGAAAAGCTGTGGAGACAGCCATGTTGTGGCACTTTTGCGCTCCCCTTGGGATGCCTTTCACAGCTGCAGTGTGCTTGGAGCACAGGGCTTCCTGGTTTAAAAAACCACAACTTTAGCCCAAACTGGAGGCTTCTAAATCAGCCTTCGTTTCGGGACGTCCCCAAGGAAAAAGCTGTGGAGGCAGGCATGTTGAGGCACTTCTGCGCTCTTCTTGGGTAGTCCTTCGCAGCTGCTGTGTTCTTGGAACTCAGGGCTTTCTGGTTAAAAGAACACTAACCCTAGGCCTAACTCAAACCTTAAGCCTAGGAAGGAAAATCAGCCTATGATTCGGGATGGTCTCATGGAAATAGCAGTGGAGGCAGCCAAGTTGTGTCACTTTTGCGCTCCCCTTGGGATGCCTTTAACAGCTGCAGTGTGCCTGGAGCACAGGGCTTCCTGGTTTTAAAAGTCCTAGGCCTAAGCCTAACAGTAACCCTAGGAAGGTAAATCAGCCGGGTATTAGGGTTCTTCCTAAGGAAAAAGCTGTGAAAGCAGCCATGTTGTGGCACTTCTGCACTCCCTTTGGGATGCCTTTGGCAGATGCAGTAAGCCTGGAACTCAGGGCTTCCTGGTTAAAAAAATCCTAGCCCTAGGCTGAGCCCTAACCCTAACCCTAGGCAGATAAATCAGCCTAGGTATAGGGATGGTGCCAAGGAAAAAGCTGTGAAAGCTGCCATGTTGTTGCACTTTTGTACTCCCCTTGGGATGCCTTTCACAGCTGCCGTGTGCCTGGAGCTCAGGGCTTCCTGGTTTAAAAAACCATGTCCCTTGCTGAGACTGGAGGCAGGTGATTCAGCCTAGGCTTAGCAATGGTGCCAATGAAAACGTGTGGAGGCAGCCATTTTCTGGCACTTTTGTGCTCCCCTTGGGATGCCTTTCGCAGCTGCCGTGTGCCTGGAGCTCAGAGCTTGCTGGTTTAAAAAGCTCTACACCTAGGCGTAACCCTAACCCTAACCGTAACACTGGTCATTTAAATCAGCCTGGGTTTAGGAATTATCCCAAGGGAAAAGCTGTGGAGACAGCCATGTTGTGGCACTTTTGCGCTCCCCTTGGGATGCCTTTCACAGCTGCAGTGTGCTTGGAGCACAGGGCTTCCTGCTTTAAAAAACCACAACTTTAGCCCAAACTGGAGGCTTCTAAATCAGCCTTCGTTTCGGGACGTCCCCAAGGAAAAAGCTGTGGAGGCAGGCATGTTGAGGCACTTCTGCGCTCTTCTTGGGTAGTCCTTCGCAGCTGCTGTGTTCTTGGAACTCAGGGCTTTCTGGTTAAAAGAACACTAACCCTAGGCCTAACTCAAACCTTAAGCCTAGGAAGGAAAATCAGCCTATGATTCGGGATGGTCTCATGGAAATAGCAGTGGAGGCAGCCAAGTTGTGTCACTTTTGCGCTCCCCTTGGGATGCCTTTAACAGCTGCAGTGTGCCTGGAGCACAGGGCTTCCTGGTTTTAAAAGTCCTAGGCCTAAGCCTAACAGTAACCCTAGGAAGGTAAATCAGCCGGGTATTAGGGTTCTTCCTAAGGAAAAAGCTGTGAAAGCAGCCATGTTGTGGCACTTCTGCGCTCCCTTTGGGATGCCTTTGGCAGATGCAGTAAGCCTGGAACTCAGGGCTTCCTGGTTAAAAAAATCCTTGCCCTTGGCTGAGCCCTAACCCTAAGCCTAGGCAGATAAATCAGCCTAGGTATAGGGATGGTGCCAAGGAAAAAGCTGTGAAAGCTGCCATGTTGTTGCACTTTTGTACTCCCCTTGGGATGCCTTTCACAGCTGCCGTGTGCCTGGAGCTTAGGGCTTCCTGGTTTAAAAAACAATGTCCCTAGCTGAGACTGGAGGCAGGTGATTCAGCCTAGGCTTAGCAATGGTGCCAATGAAAACGTGTGGAGGCAGCCATTTTCTGGCACTTTTGTGCTCCCCTTGGGATGCCTTTCGCAGCTGCCGTGTGCCTGGAGCTCAGAGCTTGCTGGTTTAAAAAGCTCTACACCTAGGCGTAACCCTAACCCTAACCGTAACACTGGTCATTTAAATCAGCCTGGGTTTAGGAATTATCCCAAGGGAAAAGCTGTTTAGACAGCCATGTTGTGGCACTTTTGCGCTCCCCTTGGGATGCCTTTCACAGCTGCAGTGTGCTTGGAGCACAGGGCTTCCTGGTTTAAAAAACCACAACTTTAGCCCAAACTGGAGGCTTCTAAATCAGCCTTCGTTTCGGGACGTCCCCAAGGAAAAAGCTGTGGAGGCAGGCATGTTGAGGCACTTCTGCGCTCTTCTTGGGTAGTCCTTCGCAGCTGCTGTGTTCTTGGAACTCAGGGCTTTCTGGTTAAAAGAACACTAACCCTAGGCCTAACTCAAACCTTAAGCCTAGGAAGGAAAATCAGCCTATGATTCGGGATGGTCTCATGGAAATAGCAGTGGAGGCAGCCAAGTTGTGTCACTTTTGCGCTCCCCTTGGGATGCCTTTAACAGCTGCAGTGTGCCTGGAGCACAGGGCTTCCTGGTTTTAAAAGTCCTAGGCCTAAGCCTAACAGTAACCCTAGGAAGGTAAATCAGCCGGGTATTAGGGTTCTTCCTAAGGAAAAAGCTGTGAAAGCAGCCATGTTGTGGCACTTCTGCGCTCCCTTTGGGATGCCTTTGGCAGATGCAGTAAGCCTGGAACTCAGGGCTTCCTGGTTAAAAAAATCCTTGCCCTTGGCTGAGCCCTAACCCTAAGCCTAGGCAGATAAATCAGCCTAGGTATAGGGATGGTGCCAAGGAAAAAGCTGTGAAAGCTGCCATGTTGTTGCACTTTTGTACTCCCCTTGGGATGCCTTTCACAGCTGCTGTGTGCCTGGAGCTCAGGGCTTCCTGGTTTAAAAAACCATGTCCCTAGCTGAGACTGGAGGCAGGTGATTCAGCCTAGGCTTAGCAATGGTGCCAATGAAAACGTGTGGAGGCAGCCATTTTCTGGCACTTTTGTGCTCCCCTTGGGATGCCTTTCGCAGCTGCCGTGTGCCTGGAGCTCAGAGCTTGCTGGTTTAAAAAGCTCTACACCTAGGCGTAACCCTAACCCTAACCGTAACACTGGTCATTTAAATCAGCCTGGGTTTAGGAATTATCCCAAGGGAAAAGCTGTGGAGACAGCCATGTTGTGGCACTTTTGCGCTCCCCTTGGGATGCCTTTCACAGCTGCAGTGTGCTTGGAGCACAGGGCTTCCTGGTTTAAAAAACCACAACTTTAGCCCAAACTGGAGGCTTCTAAATCAGCCTTCGTTTCGGGACGTCCCCAAGGAAAAAGCTGTGGAGGCAGGCATGTTGAGGCACTTCTGCGCTCTTCTTGGGTAGTCCTTCGCAGCTGCTGTGTTCTTGGAACTCAGGGCTTTCTGGTTAAAAGAACACTAACCCTAGGCCTAACTCAAACCTTAAGCCTAGGAAGGAAAATCAGCCTATGATTCGGGATGGTCTCATGGAAATAGCAGTGGAGGCAGCCAAGTTGTGTCACTTTTGCGCTCCCCTTGGGATGCCTTTAACAGCTGCAGTGTGCCTGGAGCACAGGGCTTCCTGGTTTTAAAAGTCCTAGGCCTAAGCCTAACAGTAACCCTAGGAAGGTAAATCAGCCGGGTATTAGGGTTCTTCCTAAGGAAAAAGCTGTGAAAGCAGCCATGTTGTGGCACTTCTGCACTCCCTTTGGGATGCCTTTGGCAGATGCAGTAAGCCTGGAACTCAGGGCTTCCTGGTTAAAAAAATCCTTGCCCTTGGCTGAGCCCTAACCCAAAGCCTAGGCAGATAAATCGGCCTAGGTATAGGGATGGTGCCAAGGAAAAAGCTGTGAAAGCTGCCATGTTGTTGCACTTTTGTACTCCCCTTGGGATGCCTTTCACAGCTGCCGTGTGCCTGGAGCTCAGGGCTTCCTGGTTTAAAAAACAATGTCCCTAGCTGAGACTGGAGGCAGGTGATTCAGCCTAGGCTTAGCAATGGTGCCAATGAAAACGTGTGGAGGCAGCCATTTTCTGGCACTTTTGTGCTCCCCTTGGGATGCCTTTCGCAGCTGCCGTGTGCCTGGAGCTCAGAGCTTGCTGGTTTAAAAAGCTCTACACCTAGGCGTAACCCTAACCCTAACCGTAACACTGGTCATTTAAATCAGCCTGGGTTTAGGAATTATCCCAAGGGAAAAGCTGTGGAGACAGCCATGTTGTGGCACTTTTGCGCTCCCCTTGGGATGCCTTTCACAGCTGCAGTGTGCTTGGAGCACAGGGCTTCCTGGTTTAAAAAACCACAACTTTAGCCCAAACTGGAGGCTTCTAAATCAGCCTTCGTTTCGGGACGTCCCCAAGGAAAAAGCTGTGGAGGCAGGCATGTTGAGGCACTTCTGCGCTCTTCTTGGGTAGTCCTTCGCAGCTGCTGTGTTCTTGGAACTCAGGGCTTTCTGGTTAAAAGAACACTAACCCTAGGCCTAACTCAAACCTTAAGCCTAGGAAGGAAAATCAGCCTATGATTCGGGATGGTCTCATGGAAATAGCAGTGGAGGCAGCCAAGTTGTGTCACTTTTGCGCTCCCCTTGGGATGCCTTTAACAGCTGCAGTGTGCCTGGAGCACAGGGCTTCCTGGTTTTAAAAGTCCTAGGCCTAAGCCTAACAGTAACCCTAGGAAGGTAAATCAGCCGGGTATTAGGGTTCTTCCTAAGGAAAAAGCTGTGAAAGCAGCCATGTTGTGGCACTTCTGCGCTCCCTTTGGGATGCCTTTGGCAGATGCAGTAAGCCTGGAACTCAGGGCTTCCTGGTTAAAAAAATCCTTGCCCTTGGCTGAGCCCTAACCCTAACCCTAGGCAGATAAATCAGCCTAGGTATAGGGATGGTGCCAAGGAAAAAGCTGTGAAAGCTGCCATGTTGTTGCACTTTTGTACTCCCCTTGGGATGCCTTTCACAGCTGCCAAGTGCCTGGAGCTCAGGGCTTCCTGGTTTAAAAAACCATGTCCCTAGCTGAGACTGGAGGCAGGTGATTCAGCCTAGGCTTAGCAATGGTGCCAATGAAAACGTGTGGAGGCAGCCATTTTCTGGCACTTTTGTGCTCCCCTTGGGATGCCTTTCGCAGCTGCCGTGTGCCTGGAGCTCAGAGCTTGCTGGTTTAAAAAGCTCTACACCTAGGCGTAACCCTAACCCTAACCGTAACACTGGTCATTTAAATCAGCCTGGGTTTAGGAATCATCCCAAGGGAAAAGCTGTGGAGACAGCCATGTTGTGGCACTTTTGCGCTCCCCTTGGGATGCCTTTCACAGCTGCAGTGTGCTTGGAGCACAGGGCTTCCTGGTTTAAAAAACCACAACTTTAGCCCAAACTGGAGGCTTCTAAATCAGCCTTCGTTTCGGGACGTCCCCAAGGAAAAAGCTGTGGAGGCAGGCATGTTGAGGCACTTCTGCGCTCTTCTTGGGTAGTCCTTCGCAGCTGCTGTGTTCTTGGAACTCAGGGCTTTCTGGTTAAAAGAACACTAACCCTAGGCCTAACTCAAACCTTAAGCCTAGGAAGGAAAATCAGCCTATGATTCGGGATGGTCTCATGGAAATAGCAGTGGAGGCAGCCAAGTTGTGTCACTTTTGCGCTCCCCTTGGGATGCCTTTAACAGCTGCAGTGTGCCTGGAGCACAGGGCTTCCTGGTTTTAAAAGTCCTAGGCCTAAGCCTAACAGTAACCCTAGGAAGGTAAATCAGCCGGGTATTAGGGTTCTTCCTAAGGAAAAAGCTGTGAAAGCAGCCATGTTGTGGCACTTCTGCACTCCCTTTGGGATGCCTTTGACAGATGCAGTAAGCCTGGAACTCAGGGCTTCCTGGTTAAAAAAATCCTTGCCCTTGGCTGAGCCCTAACCCAAAGCCTAGGCAGATAAATCGGCCTAGGTATAGGGATGGTGCCAAGGAAAAAGCTGTGAAAGCTGCCATGTTGTTGCACTTTTGTACTCCCCTTGGGATGCCTTTCACAGCTGCCGTGTGCCTGGAGCTCAGGGCTTCCTGGTTTAAAAAACAATGTCCCTAGCTGAGACTGGAGGCAGGTGATTCAGCCTAGGCTTAGCAATGGTGCCAATGAAAACGTGTGGAGGCAGCCATTTTCTGGCACTTTTGTGCTCCCCTTGGGATGCCTTTCGCAGCTGCCGTGTGCCTGGAGCTCAGAGCTTGCTGGTTTAAAAAGCTCTACACCTAGGCGTAACCCTAACCCTAACCGTAACACTGGTCATTTAAATCAGCCTGGGTTTAGGAATTATCCCAAGGGAAAAGCTGTGGAGACAGCCATGTTGTGGCACTTTTGCGCTCCCCTTGGGATGCCTTTCACAGCTGCAGTGTGCTTGGAGCACAGGGCTTCCTGCTTTAAAAAACCACAACTTTAGCCCAAACTGGAGGCTTCTAAATCAGCCTTCGTTTCGGGACGTCCCCAAGGAAAAAGCTGTGGAGGCAGGCATGTTGAGGCACTTCTGCGCTCTTCTTGGGTAGTCCTTCGCAGCTGCTGTGTTCTTGGAACTCAGGGCTTTCTGGTTAAAAGAACACTAACCCTAGGCCTAACTCAAACCTTAAGCCTAGGAAGGAAAATCAGCCTATGATTCGGGATGGTCTCATGGAAATAGCAGTGGAGGCAGCCAAGTTGTGTCACTTTTGCGCTCCCCTTGGGATGCCTTTAACAGCTGCAGTGTGCCTGGAGCACAGGGCTTCCTGGTTTTAAAAGTCCTAGGCCTAAGCCTAACAGTAACCCTAGGAAGGTAAATCAGCCGGGTATTAGGGTTCTTCCTAAGGAAAAAGCTGTGAAAGCAGCCATGTTGTGGCACTTCTGCGCTCCCTTTGGGATGCCTTTGGCAGATGCAGTAAGCCTGGAACTCAGGGCTTCCTGGTTAAAAAAATCCTTGCCCTTGGCTGAGCCCTAACCCAAAGCCTAGGCAGATAAATCGGCCTAGGTATAGGGATGGTGCCAAGGAAAAAGCTGTGAAAGCTGCCATGTTGTTGCACTTTTGTACTCCCCTTGGGATGCCTTTCACAGCTGCCGTGTGCCTGGAGCTCAGGGCTTCCTGGTTTAAAAAACAATGTCCCTAGCTGAGACTGGAGGCAGGTGATTCAGCCTAGGCTTAGCAATGGTGCCAATGAAAACGTGTGGAGGCAGCCATTTTCTGGCACTTTTGTGCTCCCCTTGGGATGCCTTTCGCAGCTGCCGTGTGCCTGGAGCTCAGAGCTTGCTGGTTTAAAAAGCTCTACACCTAGGCGTAACCCTAACCCTAACCGTAACACTGGTCATTTAAATCAGCCTGGGTTTAGGAATTATCCCAAGGGAAAAGCTGTGGAGACAGCCATGTTGTGGCACTTTTGCGCTCCCCTTGGGATGCCTTTCACAGCTGCAGTGTGCTTGGAGCACAGGGCTTCCTGGTTTAAAAAACCACAACTTTAGCCCAAACTGGAGGCTTCTAAATCAGCCTTCGTTTCGGGACGTCCCCAAGGAAAAAGCTGTGGAGGCAGGCATGTTGAGGCACTTCTGCGCTCTTCTTGGGTAGTCCTTCGCAGCTGCTGTGTTCTTGGAACTCAGGGCTTTCTGGTTAAAAGAACACTAACCCTAGGCCTAACTCAAACCTTAAGCCTAGGAAGGAAAATCAGCCTATTATTCGGGATGGTCTCATGGAAATAGCAGTGGAGGCAGCCAAGTTGTGTCACTTTTGCGCTCCCCTTGGGATGCCTTTCACAGCTGCAGTGTGCCTGGAGCACAGGGCTTCCTGGTTTTAAAAGTCCTAGGCCTAAGCCTAACAGTAACCCTAGGAAGGTAAATCAGCCGGGTATTAGGGTTCTTCCTAAGGAAAAAGCTGTGAAAGCAGCCATGTTGTGGCACTTCTGCGCTCCCTTTGGGATGCCTTTGGCAGATGCAGTAAGCCTGGAACTCAGGGCTTCCTGCTTAAAAAAATCCTAGCCCTAGGCTGAGCCCTAACCCTAACCCTAGGCAGATAAATCAGCCTAGGTATAGGGATGGTGCCAAGGAAAAAGCTGTGAAAGCTGCCATGTTGTTGCACTTTTGTACTCCCCTTGGGATGCCTTTCACAGCTGCCGTGTGCCTGGAGCTCAGGGCTTCCTGGTTTAAAAAACAATGTCCCTAGCTGAGACTGGAGGCAGGTGATTCAGCCTAGGCTTAGCAATGGTGCCAATGAAAACGTGTGGAGGCAGCCATTTTCTGGCACTTTTGTGCTCCCCTTGGGATGCCTTTCGCAGCTGCCGTGTGCCTGGAGCTCAGAGCTTGCTGGTTTAAAAAGCTCTACACCTAGGCGTAACCCTAACCCTAACCGTAACACTGGTCATTTAAATCAGCCTGGGTTTAGGAATCATCCCAAGGGAAAAGCTGTGGAGACAGCCATGTTGTGGCACTTTTGCGCTCCCCTTGGGATGCCTTTCACAGCTGCAGTGTGCTTGGAGCACAGGGCTTCCTGGTTTAAAAAACCACAACTTTAGCCCAAACTGGAGGCTTCTAAATCAGCCTTCGTTTCGGGACCTCCCCAAGGAAAAAGCTGTGGAGGCAGGCATGTTGAGGCACTTCTGCGCTCTTCTTGGGTAGTCCTTCGCAGCTGCTGTGTTCTTGGAACTCAGGGCTTTCTGGTTAAAAGAACACTAACCCTAGGCCTAACTCAAACCTTAAGCCTAGGAAGGAAAATCAGCCTATGATTCGGGATGGTCTCATGGAAATAGCAGTGGAGGCAGCCAAGTTGTGTCACTTTTGCGCTCCCCTTGGGATGCCTTTAACAGCTGCAGTGTGCCTGGAGCACAGGGCTTCCTGGTTTTAAAAGTCCTAGGCCTAAGCCTAACAGTAACCCTAGGAAGGTAAATCAGCCGGGTATTAGGGTTCTTCCTAAGGAAAAAGCTGTGAAAGCAGCCATGTTGTGGCACTTCTGCACTCCCTTTGGGATGCCTTTGGCAGATGCAGTAAGCCTGGAACTCAGGGCTTCCTGGTTAAAAAAATCCTTGCCCTTGGCTGAGCCCTAACCCAAAGCCTAGGCAGATAAATCAGCCTAGGTATAGGGATGGTGCCAAGGAAAAAGCTGTGAAAGCTGCCATGTTGTTGCACTTTTGTACTCCCCTTGGGATGCCTTTCACAGCTGCCGTGTGCCTGGAGCTCAGGGCTTCCTGGTTTAAAAAACAATGTCCCTAGCTGAGACTGGAGGCAGGTGATTCAGCCTAGGCTTAGCAATGGTGCCAATGAAAACGTGTGGAGGCAGCCATTTTCTGGCACTTTTGTGCTCCCCTTGGGATGCCTTTCGCAGCTGCCGTGTGCCTGGAGCTCAGAGCTTGCTGGTTTAAAAAGCTCTACACCTAGGCGTAACCCTAACCCTAACCGTAACACTGGTCATTTAAATCAGCCTGGGTTTAGGAATTATCCCAAGGGAAAAGCTGTGGAGACAGCCATGTTGTGGCACTTTTGCGCTCCCCTTGGGATGCCTTTCACAGCTGCAGTGTGCTTGGAGCACAGGGCTTCCTGGTTTAAAAAACCACAACTTTAGCCCAAACTGGAGGCTTCTAAATCAGCCTTCGTTTCGGGACGTCCCCAAGGAAAAAGCTGTGGAGGCAGGCATGTTGAGGCACTTCTGCGCTCTTCTTGGGTAGTCCTTCGCAGCTGCTGTGTTCTTGGAACTCAGGGCTTTCTGGTTAAAAGAACACTAACCCTAGGCCTAACTCAAACCTTAAGCCTAGGAAGGAAAATCAGCCTATTATTCGGGATGGTCTCATGGAAATAGCAGTGGAGGCAGCCAAGTTGTGTCACTTTTGCGCTCCCCTTGGGATGCCTTTCACAGCTGCAGTGTGCCTGGAGCACAGGGCTTCCTGGTTTTAAAAGTCCTAGGCCTAAGCCTAACAGTAACCCTAGGAAGGTAAATCAGCCGGGTATTAGGGTTCTTCCTAAGGATAAAGCTGTGAAAGCAGCCATGTTGTGGCACTTCTGCGCTCCCTTTGGGATGCCTTTGGCAGATGCAGTAAGCCTGGAACTCAGGGCTTCCTGCTTAAAAAAATCCTAGCCCTAGGCTGAGCCCTACCCCTAACCCTAGGCAGATAAATCAGCCTAGGTATAGGGATGGTGCCAAGGAAAAAGCTGTGAAAGCTGCCATGTTGTTGCACTTTTGTACTCCCCTTGGGATGCCTTTCACAGCTGCTGTGTGCCTGGAGCTCAGGGCTTCCTGGTTTAAAAAACCATGTCCCTTGCTGAGACTGGAGGCAGGTGATTCAGCCTAGGCTTAGCAATAGTGCCAATGAAAACGTGTGGAGGCAGCCATTTTCTGGCACTTTTGTGCTCCCCTTGGGATGCCTTTCGCAGCTGCCGTGTGCCTGGAGCTCAGAGCTTGCTGGTTTAAAAAGCTCTACACCTAGGCGTAACCCTAACCCTAACCGTAACACTGGTCATTTAAATCAGCCTGGGTTTAGGAATTATCCCAAGGGAAAAGCTGTGGAGACAGCCATGTTGTGGCACTTTTGCGCTCCCCTTGGGATGCCTTTCACAGCTGCAGTGTGCTTGGAGCACAGGGCTTCCTGCTTTAAAAAACCACAACTTTAGCCCAAACTGGAGGCTTCTAAATCAGCCTTCATTTCGGGACGTCCCCAAGGAAAAAGCTGTGGAGGCAGGCATGTTGAGGCACTTCTGCGCTCTTCTTGGGTAGTCCTTCACAGCTGCTGTGTTCTTGGAACTCAGGGCTTTCTGGTTAAAAGAACACTAACCCTAGGCCTAACTCAAACCTTAAGCCTAGGAAGGAAAATCAACCTATTATTCGGGATGGTCTCATGGAAATAGCAGTGGAGGCAGCCAAGTTGTGTCACTTTTGCACTCCACTTGGGATGCCTTTAACAGCTGCAGTGTGCCTGGAGCACAGGGCTTCCTGGTTTTAAAAGTCCTAGGCCTAAGCCTAACAGTAACCCTAGGAAGGTAAATCAGCCGGGTATTAGGGTTCTTCCTAAGGAAAAAGCTGTGAAAGCAGCCATGTTGTGGCACTTCTGCGCTCCCTTTGGGATGCCTTTGGCAGATGCAGTAAGCCTGGAACTCAGGGCTTCCTGCTTAAAAAAATCCTAGCCCTAGGCTGAGCCCTAACCCTAACCCTAGGCAGATAAATCAGCCTAGGTATAGGGATGGTGCCAAGGAAAAAGCTGTGAAAGCTGCCATGTTGTTGCACTTTTGTACTCCCCTTGGGATGCCTTTCACAGCTGCCGTGTGCCTGGAGCTCAGGGCTTCCTGGTTTAAAAAACCATGTCCCTAGCTGAGACTGGAGGCAGGTGATTCAGCCTAGGCTTAGCAATGGTGCCAATGAAAACGTGTGGAGGCAGCCATTTTCTGGCACTTTTGTGCTCCCCTTGGGATGCCTTTCGCAGCTGCCGTGTGCCTGGAGCTCAGAGCTTGCTGGTTTAAAAAGCTCTACACCTAGGCGTAACCCTAACCCTAACCGTAACACTGGTCATTTAAATCAGCCTGGGTTTAGGAATTATCCCAAGGGAAAAGCTGTGGAGACAGCCATGTTGTGGCACTTTTGCGCTCCCCTTGGGATGCCTTTCACAGCTGCAGTGTGCTTGGAGCACAGGGCTTCCTGGTGTAAAAAACCACAACTTTAGCCCAAACTGGAGGCTTCTAAATCAGCCTTCGTTTCGGGACGTCCCCAAGGAAAAAGCTGTGGAGGCAGGCATGTTGAGGCACTTCTGCGCTCTTCTTGAGTAGTCCTTCGCAGCTGCTGTGTTCTTGGAACTCAGGGCTTTCTGGTTAAAAGAACACTAACCCTAGGCCTAACTCAAACCTTAAGCCTAGGAAGGAAAATCAGCCTATGATTCGGGATGGTCTCATGGAAATAGCAGTGGAGGCAGCCAAGTTGTGTCACTTTTGCGCTCCCCTTGGGATGCCTTTAACAGCTGCAGTGTGCCTGGAGCACAGGGCTTCCTGGTTTTAAAAGTCCTAGGCCTAAGCCTAACAGTAACCCTAGGAAGGTAAATCAGCCGGGTATTAGGGTTCTTTCTAAGGAAAAAGCTGTGAAAGCAGCCATGTTGTGGCACTTCTGCGCTCCCTTTGGGATGCCTTTGGCAGATGCAGTAAGCCTGGAACTCAGGGCTTCCTGGTTAAAAAAATCCTAGCCCTAGGCTGAGCCCTAACCCTAAGCCTAGGCAGATAAATCAGCCTAGGTATAGGGATGGTGCCAAGGAAAAAGCTGTGAAAGCTGCCATGTTGTTGCACTTTTGTACTCCCCTTGGGATGCCTTTCACAGCTGCCGTGTGCCTGGAGCTCAGGGCTTCCTGGTTTAAAAAACCATGTCCCTAGCTGAGACTGGAGGCAGGTGATTCAGCCTAGGCTTAGCAATGGTGCCAATGAAAACGTGTGGAGGCAGCCATTTTCTGGCACTTTTGTGCTCCCCTTGGGATGCCTTTCGCAGCTGCCGTGTGCCTGGAGCTCAGAGCTTGCTGGTTTAAAAAGCTCTACACCTAGGCGTAACCCTAACCGTAACACTGGTCATTTAAATCAGCCTGGGTTTAGGAATTATCCCAAGGGAAAAGCTGTGGAGACAGCCATGTTGTGGCACTTTTGCGCTCCCCTTGGGATGCCTTTCACAGCTGCAGTGTGCTTGGAGCACAGGGCTTCCTGCTTTAAAAAACCACAACTTTAGCCCAAACTGGAGGCTTCGAAATCAGCCTTCGTTTCGGGACGTCCCCAAGGAAAAAGCTGTGGAGGCAGGCATGTTGAGGCACTTCTGCGCTCTTCTTGGGTAGTCCTTCGCAGCTGCTGTGTTCTTGGAACTCAGGGCTTTCTGGTTAAAAGAACACTAACCCTAGGCCTAACTCAAACCTTAAGCCTAGGAAGGAAAATCAGCCTATGATTCGGGATGGTCTCATGGAAATAGCAGTGGAGGCAGCCAAGTTGTGTCACTTTTGCGCTCCCCTTGGGATGCCTTTAACAGCTGCAGTGTGCCTGGAGCACAGGGCTTCCTGGTTTTAAAAGTCCTAGGCCTAAGCCTAACAGTAACCCTAGGAAGGTAAATCAGCCGGGTATTAGGGTTCTTCCTAAGGAAAAAGCTGTGAAAGCAGCCATGTTGTGGCACTTCTGCACTCCCTTTGGGATGCCTTTGGCAGATGCAGTAAGCCTGGAACTCAGGGCTTCCTGGTTAAAAAAATCCTTGCCCTTGGCTGAGCCCTAACCCAAAGCCTAGGCAGATAAATCGGCCTAGGTATAGGGATGGTGCCAAGGAAAAAGCTGTGAAAGCTGCCATGTTGTTGCACTTTTGTACTCCCCTTGGGATGCCTTTCACAGCTGCCGTGTGCCTGGAGCTCAGGGCTTCCTGGTTTAAAAAACAATGTCCCTAGCTGAGACTGGAGGCAGGTGATTCAGCCTAGGCTTAGCAATGGTGCCAATGAAAACGTGTGGAGGCAGCCATTTTCTGGCACTTTTGTGCTCCCCTTGGGATGCCTTTCGCAGCTGCCGTGTGCCTGGAGCTCAGAGCTTGCTGGTTTAAAAAGCTCTACACCTAGGCGTAACCCTAACCCTAACCGTAACACTGGTCATTTAAATCAGCCTGGGTTTAGGAATTATCCCAAGGGAAAAGCTGTGGAGACAGCCATGTTGTGGCACTTTTGCGCTCCCCTTGGGATGCCTTTCACAGCTGCAGTGTGCTTGGAGCACAGGGCTTCCTGGTTTAAAAAACCACAACTTTAGCCCAAACTGGAGGCTTCTAAATCAGCCTTCGTTTCGGGACGTCCCCAAGGAAAAAGCTGTGGAGGCAGGCATGTTGAGGCACTTCTGCGCTCTTCTTGGGTAGTCCTTCGCAGCTGCTGTGTTCTTGGAACTCAGGGCTTTCTGGTTAAAAGAACACTAACCCTAGGCCTAACTCAAACCTTAAGCCTAGGAAGGAAAATCAGCCTATTATTCGGGATGGTCTCATGGAAATAGCAGTGGAGGCAGCCAAGTTGTGTCACTTTTGCGCTCCCCTTGGGATGCCTTTCACAGCTGCAGTGTGCCTGGAGCACAGGGCTTCCTGGTTTTAAAAGTCCTAGGCCTAAGCCTAACAGTAACCCTAGGAAGGTAAATCAGCCGGGTATTAGGGTTCTTCCTAAGGAAAAAGCTGTGAAAGCAGCCATGTTGTGGCACTTCTGCGCTCCCTTTGGGATGCCTTTGGCAGATGCAGTAAGCCTGGAACTCAGGGCTTCCTGGTTAAAAAAATCCTAGCCCTAGGCTGAGCCCTAACCCTAACCCTAGGCAGATAAATCAGCCTAGGTATAGGGATGGTGCCAAGGAAAAAGCTGTGAAAGCTGCCATGTTGTTGCACTTTTGTACTCCCCTTGGGATGCCTTTCACAGCTGCCGTGTGCCTGGAGCTCAGGGCTTCCTGGTTTAAAAAACAATGTCCCTAGCTGAGACTGGAGGCAGGTGATTCAGCCTAGGCTTAGCAATGGTGCCAATGAAAACGTGTGGAGGCAGCCATTTTCTGGCACTTTTGTGCTCCCCTTGGGATGCCTTTCGCAGCTGCCGTGTGCCTGGAGCTCAGAGCTTGCTGGTTTAAAAAGCTCTACACCTAGGCGTAACCCTAACCCTAACCGTAACACTGGTCATTTAAATCAGCCTGGGTTTAGGAATCATCCCAAGGGAAAAGCTGTGGAGACAGCCATGTTGTGGCACTTTTGCGCTCCCCTTGGGATGCCTTTCACAGCTGCAGTGTGCTTGGAGCACAGGGCTTCCTGGTTTAAAAAACCACAACTTTAGCCCAAACTGGAGGCTTCTAAATCAGCCTTCGTTTCGGGACGTCCCCAAGGAAAAAGCTGTGGAGGCAGGCATGTTGAGGCACTTCTGCGCTCTTCTTGGGTAGTCCTTCGCAGCTGCTGTGTTCTTGGAACTCAGGGCTTTCTGGTTAAAAGAACACTAACCCTAGGCCTAACTCAAACCTTAAGCCTAGGAAGGAAAATCAGCCTATGATTCGGGATGGTCTCATGGAAATAGCAGTGGAGGCAGCCAAGTTGTGTCACTTTTGCGCTCCCCTTGGGATGCCTTTAACAGCTGCAGTGTGCCTGGAGCACAGGGCTTCCTGGTTTTAAAAGTCCTAGGCCTAAGCCTAACAGTAACCCTAGGAAGGTAAATCAGCCGGGTATTAGGGTTCTTCCTAAGGAAAAAGCTGTGAAAGCAGCCATGTTGTGGCACTTCTGCACTCCCTTTGGGATGCCTTTGGCAGATGCAGTAAGCCTGGAACTCAGGGCTTCCTGGTTAAAAAAATCCTTGCCCTTGGCTGAGCCCTAACCCAAAGCCTAGGCAGATAAATCGGCCTAGGTATAGGGATGGTGCCAAGGAAAAAGCTGTGAAAGCTGCCATGTTGTTGCACTTTTGTACTCCCCTTGGGATGCCTTTCACAGCTGCCGTGTGCCTGGAGCTCAGGGCTTCCTGGTTTAAAAAACAATGTCCCTAGCTGAGACTGGAGGCAGGTGATTCAGCCTAGGCTTAGCAATGGTGCCAATGAAAACGTGTGGAGGCAGCCATTTTCTGGCACTTTTGTGCTCCCCTTGGGATGCCTTTCGCAGCTGCCGTGTGCCTGGAGCTCAGAGCTTGCTGGTTTAAAAAGCTCTACACCTAGGCGTAACCCTAACCCTAACCGTAACACTGGTCATTTAAATCAGCCTGGGTTTAGGAATTATCCCAAGGGAAAAGCTGTGGAGACAGCCATGTTGTGGCACTTTTGCGCTCCCCTTGGGATGCCTTTCACAGCTGCAGTGTGCTTGGAGCACAGGGCTTCCTGCTTTAAAAAACCACAACTTTAGCCCAAACTGGAGGCTTCTAAATCAGCCTTCGTTTCGGGACGTCCCCAAGGAAAAAGCTGTGGAGGCAGGCATGTTGAGGCACTTCTGCGCTCTTCTTGGGTAGTCCTTCGCAGCTGCTGTGTTCTTGGAACTCAGGGCTTTCTGGTTAAAAGAACACTAACCCTAGGCCTAACTCAAACCTTAAGCCTAGGAAGGAAAATCAGCCTATTATTCGGGATGGTCTCATGGAAATAGCAGTGGAGGCAGCCAAGTTGTGTCACTTTTGCGCTCCCCTTGGGATGCCTTTCACAGCTGCAGTGTGCCTGGAGCACAGGGCTTCCTGGTTTTAAAAGTCCTAGGCCTAAGCCTAACAGTAACCCTAGGAAGGTAAATCAGCCGGGTATTAGGGTTCTTCCTAAGGAAAAAGCTGTGAAAGCAGCCATGTTGTGGCACTTCTGCGCTCCCTTTGGGATGCCTTTGGCAGATGCAGTAAGCCTGGAACTCAGGGCTTCCTGCTTAAAAAAATCCTAGCCCTAGGCTGAGCCCTAACCCTAACCCTAGGCAGATAAATCAGCCTAGGTATAGGGATGGTGCCAAGGAAAAAGCTGTGAAAGCTGCCATGTTGTTGCACTTTTGTACTCCCCTTGGGATGCCTTTCACAGCTGCCGTGTGCCTGGAGCTCAGGGCTTCCTGGTTTAAAAAACAATGTCCCTAGCTGAGACTGGAGGCAGGTGATTCAGCCTAGGCTTAGCAATGGTGCCAATGAAAACGTGTGGAGGCAGCCATTTTCTGGCACTTTTGTGCTCCCCTTGGGATGCCTTTCGCAGCTGCCGTGTGCCTGGAGCTCAGAGCTTGCTGGTTTAAAAAGCTCTACACCTAGGCGTAACCCTAACCCTAACCGTAACACTGGTCATTTAAATCAGCCTGGGTTTAGGAATTATCCCAAGGGAAAAGCTGTGGAGACAGCCATGTTGTGGCACTTTTGCGCTCCCCTTGGGATGCCTTTCACAGCTGCAGTGTGCTTGGAGCACAGGGCTTCCTGGTGTAAAAAACCACAACTTTAGCCCAAACTGGAGGCTTCTAAATCAGCCTTCGTTTCGGGACGTCCCCAAGGAAAAAGCTGTGGAGGCAGGCATGTTGAGGCACTTCTGCGCTCTTCTTGGGTAGTCCTTCGCAGCTGCTGTGTTCTTGGAACTCAGGGCTTTCTGGTTAAAAGAACACTAACCCTAGGCCTAACTCAAACCTTAAGCCTAGGAAGGAAAATCAGCCTATTATTCGGGATGGTCTCATGGAAATAGCAGTGGAGGCAGCCAAGTTGTGTCACTTTTGCGCTCCCCTTGGGATGCCTTTCACAGCTGCAGTGTGCCTGGAGCACAGGGCTTCCTGGTTTTAAAAGTCCTAGGCCTAAGCCTAACAGTAACCCTAGGAAGGTAAATCAGCCGGGTATTAGGGTTCTTCCTAAGGAAAAAGCTGTGAAAGCAGCCATGTTGTGGCACTTCTGCGCTCCCTTTGGGATGCCTTTGGCAGATGCAGTAAGCCTGGAACTCAGGGCTTCCTGCTTAAAAAAATCCTAGCCCTAGGCTGAGCCCTAACCCTAACCCTAGGCAGATAAATCAGCCTAGGTATAGGGATGGTGCCAAGGAAAAAGCTGTGAAAGCTGCCATGTTGTTGCACTTTTGTACTCCCCTTGGGATGCCTTTCACAGCTGCTGTGTGCCTGGAGCTCAGGGCTTCCTGGTTTAAAAAACCATGTCCCTTGCTGAGACTGGGGGCAGGTGATTCAGCCTAGGCTTAGCAATAGTGCCAATGAAAACGTGTGGAGGCAGCCATTTTCTGGCACTTTTGTGCTCCCCTTGGGATGCCTTTCGCAGCTGCCGTGTGCCTGGAGCTCAGAGCTTGCTGGTTTAAAAAGCTCTACACCTAGGCGTAACCCTAACCCTAACCGTAACACTGGTCATTTAAATCAGCCTGGGTTTAGGAATTATCCCAAGGGAAAAGCTGTGGAGACAGCCATGTTGTGGCACTTTTGCGCTCCCCTTGGGATGCCTTTCACAGCTGCAGTGTGCTTGGAGCACAGGGCTTCCTGCTTTAAAAAACCACAACTTTAGCCCAAACTGGAGGCTTCTAAATCAGCCTTCATTTCGGGACGTCCCCAAGGAAAAAGCTGTGGAGGCAGGCATGTTGAGGCACTTCTGCGCTCTTCTTGGGTAGTCCTTCACAGCTGCTGTGTTCTTGGAACTCAGGGCTTTCTGGTTAAAAGAACACTAACCCTAGGCCTAACTCAAACCTTAAGCCTAGGAAGGAAAATCAACCTATGATTCGGGATGGTCTCATGGAAATAGCAGTGGAGGCAGCCAAGTTGTGTCACTTTTGCACTCCACTTGGGATGCCTTTAACAGCTGCAGTGTGCCTGGAGCACAGGGCTTCCTGGTTTTAAAAGTCCTAGGCCTAAGCCTAACAGTAACCCTAGGAAGGTAAATCAGCCGGGTATTAGGGTTCTTCCTAAGGAAAAAGCTGTGAAAGCAGCCATGTTGTGGCACTTCTGCGCTCCCTTTGGGATGCCTTTGGCAGATGCAGTAAGCCTGGAACTCAGGGCTTCCTGCTTAAAAAAATCCTAGCCCTAGGCTGAGCCCTAACCCTAAGCCTAGGCAGATAAATCAGCCTAGGTATAGGGATGGTGCCAAGGAAAAAGCTGTGAAAGCTGCCATATTGTTGCACTTTTGTACTCCCCTTGGGATGCCTTTCACAGCTGCCGTGTGCCTGGAGCTCAGGGCTTCCTGGTTTAAAAAACCATGTCCCTAGCTGAGACTGGAGGCAGGTGATTCAGCCTAGGCTTAGCAATGGTGCCAATGAAAACGTGTGGAGGCAGCCATTTTCTGGCACTTTTGTGCTCCCCTTGGGATGCCTTTCGCAGCTGCCGTGTGCCTGGAGCTCAGAGCTTGCTGGTTTAAAAAGCTCTACACCTAGGCGTAACCCTAACCCTAACCGTAACACTGGTCATTTAAATCAGCCTGGGTTTAGGAATTATCCCAAGGGAAAAGCTGTGGAGACAGCCATGTTGTGGCACTTTTGCGCTCCCCTTGGGATGCCTTTCACAGCTGCAGTGTGCTTGGAGCACAGGGCTTCCTGGTGTAAAAAACCACAACTTTAGCCCAAACTGGAGGCTTCTAAATCAGCCTTCGTTTCGGGACGTCCCCAAGGAAAAAGCTGTGGAGGCAGGCATGTTGAGGCACTTCTGCGCTCTTCTTGAGTAGTCCTTCGCAGCTGCTGTGTTCTTGGAACTCAGGGCTTTCTGGTTAAAAGAACACTAACCCTAGGCCTAACTCAAACCTTAAGCCTAGGAAGGAAAATCAGCCTATGATTCGGGATGGTCTCATGGAAATAGCAGTGGAGGCAGCCAAGTTGTGTCACTTTTGCGCTCCCCTTGGGATGCCTTTAACAGCTGCAGTGTGCCTGGAGCACAGGGCTTCCTGGTTTTAAAAGTCCTAGGCCTAAGCCTAACAGTAACCCTAGGAAGGTAAATCAGCCGGGTATTAGGGTTCTTTCTAAGGAAAAAGCTGTGAAAGCAGCCATGTTGTGGCACTTCTGCGCTCCCTTTGGGATGCCTTTGGCAGATGCAGTAAGCCTGGAACTCAGGGCTTCCTGGTTAAAAAAATCCTAGCCCTAGGCTGAGCCCTAACCCTAAGCCTAGGCAGATAAATCAGCCTAGGTATAGGGATGGTGCCAAGGAAAAAGCTGTGAAAGCTGCCATGTTGTTGCACTTTTGTACTCCCCTTGGGATGCCTTTCACAGCTGCCGTGTGCCTGGAGCTCAGGGCTTCCTGGTTTAAAAAACCATGTCCCTAGCTGAGACTGGAGGCAGGTGATTCAGCCTAGGCTTAGCAATGGTGCCAATGAAAACGTGTGGAGGCAGCCATTTTCTGGCACTTTTGTGCTCCCCTTGGGATGCCTTTCGCAGCTGCCGTGTGCCTGGAGCTCAGAGCTTGCTGGTTTAAAAAGCTCTACACCTAGGCGTAACCCTAACCGTAACACTGGTCATTTAAATCAGCCTGGGTTTAGGAATTATCCCAAGGGAAAAGCTGTGGAGACAGCCATGTTGTGGCACTTTTGCGCTCCCCTTGGGATGCCTTTCACAGCTGCAGTGTGCTTGGAGCACAGGGCTTCCTGGTTTAAAAAACCACAACTTTAGCCCAAACTGGAGGCTTCTAAATCAGCCTTCGTTTCGGGACGTCCCCAAGGAAAAAGCTGTGGAGGCAGGCATGTTGAGGCACTTCTGCGCTCTTCTTGAGTAGTCCTTCGCAGCTGCTGTGTTCTTGGAACTCAGGGCTTTCTGGTTAAAAGAACACTAACCCTAGGCCTAACTCAAACCTTAAGCCTAGGAAGGAAAATCAGCCTATGATTCGGGATGGTCTCATGGAAATAGCAGTGGAGGCAGCCAAGTTGTGTCACTTTTGCGCTCCCCTTGGGATGCCTTTAACAGCTGCAGTGTGCCTGGAGCACAGGGCTTCCTGGTTTTAAAAGTCCTAGGCCTAAGCCTAACAGTAACCCTAGGAAGGTAAATCAGCCGGGTATTAGGGTTCTTTCTAAGGAAAAAGCTGTGAAAGCAGCCATGTTGTGGCACTTCTGCGCTCCCTTTGGGATGCCTTTGGCAGATGCAGTAAGCCTGGAACTCAGGGCTTCCTGGTTAAAAAAATCCTAGCCCTAGGCTGAGCCCTAACCCTAAGCCTAGGCAGATAAATCAGCCTAGGTATAGGGATGGTGCCAAGGAAAAAGCTGTGAAAGCTGCCATGTTGTTGCACTTTTGTACTCCCCTTGGGATGCCTTTCACAGCTGCCGTGTGCCTGGAGCTCAGGGCTTCCTGGTTTAAAAAACCATGTCCCTAGCTGAGACTGGAGGCAGGTGATTCAGCCTAGGTTAGCAATTGTGCCAATGAAAACGTGTGGAGGCAGCCATTTTCTGGCACTTTTGTGCTCCCCTTGGGATGCCTTTCGCAGCTGCCGTGTGCCTGGAGCTCAGAGCTTGCTGGTTTAAAAAGCTCTACACCTAGGCGTAACCCTAACCGTAACACTGGTCATTTAAATCAGCCTGGGTTTAGGAATTATCCCAAGGGAAAAGCTGTGGAGACAGCCATGTTGTGGCACTTTTGCGCTCCCCTTGGGATGCCTTTCACAGCTGCAGTGTGCTTGGAGCACAGGGCTTCCTGGTTTAAAAAACCACAACTTTAGCCCAAACTGGAGGCTTCTAAATCAGCCTTCGTTTCGGGACGTCCCCAAGGAAAAAGCTGTGGAGGCAGGCATGTTGAGGCACTTCTGCGCTCTTCTTGGGTAGTCCTTCGCAGCTGCTGTGTTCTTGGAACTCAGGGCTTTCTGGTTGAAAGAACACTAACCCTAGGCCTAACTCAAACCTTAAGCCTAGGAAGGAAAATCAGCCTATGATTCGGGATGGTCTCATGGAAATAGCAGTGGAGGCAGCCAAGTTGTGTCACTTTTGCGCTCCCCTTGGGATGCCTTTAACAGCTGCAGTGTGCCTGGAGCACAGGGCTTCCTGGTTTTAAAAGTCCTAGGCCTAAGCCTAACAGTAACCCTAGGAAGGTAAATCAGCCGGGTATTAGGGTTCTTCCTAAGGAAAAAGCTGTGAAAGCAGCCATGTTGTGGCACTTCTGCGCTCCCTTTGGGATGCCTTTGGCAGATGCAGTAAGCCTGGAACTCAGGGCTTCCTGCTTAAAAAAATCCTAGCCCTAGGCTGAGCCCTAACCCTAACCCTAGGCAGATAAATCAGCCTAGGTATAGGGATGGTGCCAAGGAAAAAGCTGTGAAAGCTGCCATGTTGTTGCACTTTTGTACTCCCCTTGGGATGCCTTTCACAGCTGCCGTGTGCCTGGAGCTCAGGGCTTCCTGGTTTAAAAAACCATGTCCCTAGCTGAGACTGGAGGCAGGTGATTCAGCCTAGGCTTAGCAATGGTGCCAATGAAAACGTGTGGAGGCAGCCATTTTCTGGCACTTTTGTGCTCCCCTTGGGATGCCTTTCGCAGCTGCCGTGTGCCTGGAGCTCAGAGCTTGCTGGTTTAAAAAGCTCTACACCTAGGCGTAACCCTAACCCTAACCGTAACACTGGTCATTTAAATCAGCCTGGGTTTAGGAATTATCCCAAGGGAAAAGCTGTGGAGACAGCCATGTTGTGGCACTTTTGCGCTCCCCTTGGGATGCCTTTCACAGCTGCAGTGTGCTTGGAGCACAGGGCTTCCTGCTTTAAAAAACCACAACTTTAGCCCAAACTGGAGGCTTCTAAATCAGCCTTCGTTTCGGGACGTCCCCAAGGAAAAAGCTGTGGAGGCAGGCATGTTGAGGCACTTCTGCGCTCTTCTTGGGTAGTCCTTCGCAGCTGCTGTGTTCTTGGAACTCAGGGCTTTCTGGTTAAAAGAACACTAACCCTAGGCCTAACTCAAACCTTAAGCCTAGGAAGGAAAATCAGCCTATGATTTGGGATGGTCTCATGGAAATAGCAGTGGAGGCAGCCAAGTTGTGTCACTTTTGCGCTCCCCTTGGGATGCCTTTCACAGCTGCAGTGTGCCTGGAGCACAGGGCTTCCTGGTTTTAAAAGTCCTAGGCCTAAGCCTAACAGTAACCCTAGGAAGGTAAATCAGCCGGGTATTAGGGTTCTTCCTAAGGAAAAAGCTGTGAAAGCAGCCATGTTGTGGCACTTCTGCACTCCCTTTGGGATGCCTTTGGCAGATGCAGTAAGCCTGGAACTCAGGGCTTCCTGGTTAAAAAAATCCTTGCCCTTGGCTGAGCCCTAACCCAAAGCCTAGGCAGATAAATCGGCCTAGGTATAGGGATGGTGCCAAGGAAAAAGCTGTGAAAGCTGCCATGTTGTTGCACTTTTGTACTCCCCTTGGGATGCCTTTCACAGCTGCCGTGTGCCTGGAGCTCAGGGCTTCCTGGTTTAAAAAACCATGTCCCTAGCTGAGACTGGAGGCAGGTGATTCAGCCTAGGCTTAGCAATGGTGCCAATGAAAACGTGTGGAGGCAGCCATTTTCTGGCACTTTTGTGCTCCCCTTGGGATGCCTTTTGCAGCTGCCGTGTGCCTGGAGCTCAGAGCTTGCTGGTTTAAAAAGCTCTACACCTAGGCGTAACCCTAACCCTAACCGTAACACTGGTCATTTAAATCAGCCTGGGTTTAGGAATTATCCCAAGGGAAAAGCTGTGGAGACAGCCATGTTGTGGCACTTTTGCGCTCCCCTTGGGATGCCTTTCACAGCTGCAGTGTGCTTGGAGCACAGGGCTTCCTGGTTTAAAAAACCACAACTTTAGCCCAAACTGGAGGCTTCTAAATCAGCCTTCGTTTCGGGACGTCCCCAAGGAAAAAGCTGTGGAGGCAGGCATGTTGAGGCACTTCTGCGCTCTTCTTGGGTAGTCCTTCGCAGCTGCTGTGTTCTTGGAACTCAGGGCTTTCTGGTTAAAAGAACACTAACCCTAGGCCTAACTCAAACCTTAAGCCTAGGAAGGAAAATCAGCCTATGATTCGGGATGGTCTCATGGAAATAGCAGTGGAGGCAGCCAAGTTGTGTCACTTTTGCGCTCCCCTTGGGATGCCTTTAACAGCTGCAGTGTGCCTGGAGCACAGGGCTTCCTGGTTTTAAAAGTCCTAGGCCTAAGCCTAACAGTAACCCTAGGAAGGTAAATCAGCCGGGTATTAGGGTTCTTCCTAAGGAAAAAGCTGTGAAAGCAGCCATGTTGTGGCACTTCTGCGCTCCCTTTGGGATGCCTTTGGCAGATGCAGTAAGCCTGGAACTCAGGGCTTCCTGGTTAAAAAAATCCTTGCCCTTGGCTGAGCCCTAACCCTAACCCTAGGCAGATAAATCAGCCTAGGTATAGGGATGGTGCCAAGGAAAAAGCTGTGAAAGCTGCCATGTTGTTGCACTTTTGTACTCCCCTTGGGATGCCTTTCACAGCTGCCGTGTGCCTGGAGCTCAGGGCTTCCTGGTTTAAAAAACAATGTCCCTAGCTGAGACTGGAGGCAGGTGATTCATCCTAGGCTTAGCAATGGTGCCAATGAAAACGTGTGGAGGCAGCCATTTTCTGGCACTTTTGTGCTCCCCTTGGGATGCCTTTCGCAGCTGCCGTGTGCCTGGAGCTCAGAGCTTGCTGGTTTAAAAAGCTCTACACCTAGGCGTAACCCTAACCCTAACCGTAACACTGGTCATTTAAATCAGCCTGGGTTTAGGAATCATCCCAAGGGAAAAGCTGTGGAGACAGCCATGTTGTGGCACTTTTGCGCTCCCCTTGGGATGCCTTTCACAGCTGCAGTGTGCTTGGAGCACAGGGCTTCCTGGTTTAAAAAACCACAACTTTAGCCCAAACTGGAGGCTTCTAAATCAGCCTTCGTTTCGGGACGTCCCCAAGGAAAAAGCTGTGGAGGCAGGCATGTTGAGGCACTTCTGCGCTCTTCTTGGGTAGTCCTTCGCAGCTGCTGTGTTCTTGGAACTCAGGGCTTTCTGGTTAAAAGAACACTAACCCTAGGCCTAACTCAAACCTTAAGCCTAGGAAGGAAAATCAGCCTATGATTCGGGATGGTCTCATGGAAATAGCAGTGGAGGCAGCCAAGTTGTGTCACTTTTGCGCTCCCCTTGGGATGCCTTTAACAGCTGCAGTGTGCCTGGAGCACAGGGCTTCCTGGTTTTAAAAGTCCTAGGCCTAAGCCTAACAGTAACCCTAGGAAGGTAAATCAGCCGGGTATTAGGGTTCTTCCTAAGGAAAAAGCTGTGAAAGCAGCCATGTTGTGGCACTTCTGCGCTCCCTTTGGGATGCCTTTGGCAGATGCAGTAAGCCTGGAACTCAGGGCTTCCTGGTTAAAAAAATCCTAGCCCTTGGCTGAGCCCTAACCCTAACCCTAGGCAGATAAATCAGCCTAGGTATAGGGATGGTGCCAAGGAAAAAGCTGTGAAAGCTGCCATGTTGTTGCACTTTTGTACTCCCCTTGGGATGCCTTTCACAGCTGCCGTGTGCCTGGAGCTCAGGGCTTCCTGGTTTAAAAAACAATGTCCCTAGCTGAGACTGGAGGCAGGTGATTCAGCATAGGCTAAGCAATGGTGCCAATGAAAACGTGTGGAGGCAGCCATTTTCTGGCACTTTTGTGCTCCCCTTGGGATGCTTTTCGCAGCTGCCGTGTGCCTGGAGCTCAGAGCTTGCTGGTTTAAAAAGCTCTACACCTAGGCGTAACCCTAACCCTAACCGTAACACTGGTCATTTAAATCAGCCTGGGTTTAGGAATTATCCCAAGGGAAAAGCTGTGGAGACAGCCATGTTGTGGCACTTTTGCGCTCCCCTTGGGATGCCTTTCACAGCTGCAGTGTGCTTGGAGCACAGGGCTTCCTGGTTTAAAAAACCACAACTTTAGCCCAAACTGGAGGCTTCGAAATCAGCCTTCGTTTCGGGACGTCCCCAAGGAAAAAGCTGTGGAGGCAGGCATGTTGAGGCACTTCTGCGCTCTTCTTGGGTAGTCCTTCGCAGCTGCTGTGTTCTTGGAACTCAGGGCTTTCTGGTTAAAAGAACACTAACCCTAGGCCTAACTCAAACCTTAAGCCTAGGAAGGAAAATCAGCCTATGATTCGGGATGGTCTCATGGAAATAGCAGTGGAGGCAGCCAAGTTGTGTCACTTTTGCGCTCCCCTTGGGATGCCTTTAACAGCTGCAGTGTGCCTGGAGCACAGGGCTTCCTGGTTTTAAAAGTCCTAGGCCTAAGCCTAACAGTAACCCTAGGAAGGTAAATCAGCCGGGTATTAGGGTTCTTCCTAAGGAAAAAGCTGTGAAAGCAGCCATGTTGTGGCACTTCTGCGCTCCCTTTGGGATGCCTTTGGCAGATGCAGTAAGCCTGGAACTCAGGGCTTCCTGGTTAAAAAAATCCTAGCCCTTGGCTGAGCCCTAACCCTAACCCTAGGCAGATAAATCAGCCTAGGTATAGGGATGGTGCCAAGGAAAAAGCTGTGAAAGCTGCCATGTTGTTGCACTTTTGTACTCCCCTTGGGATGCCTTTCACAGCTGCCGTGTGCCTGGAGCTCAGGGCTTCCTGGTTTAAAAAACAATGTCCCTAGCTGAGACTGGAGGCAGGTGATTCAGCATAGGCTAAGCAATGGTGCCAATGAAAACGTGTGGAGGCAGCCATTTTCTGGCACTTTTGTGCTCCCCTTGGGATGCTTTTCGCAGCTGCCGTGTGCCTGGAGCTCAGAGCTTGCTGGTTTAAAAAGCTCTACACCTAGGCGTAACCCTAACCCTAACCGTAACACTGGTCATTTAAATCAGCCTGGGTTTAGGAATTATCCCAAGGGAAAAGCTGTGGAGACAGCCATGTTGTGGCACTTTTGCGCTCCCCTTGGGATGCCTTTCACAGCTGCAGTGTGCTTGGAGCACAGGGCTTCCTGGTTTAAAAAACCACAACTTTAGCCCAAACTGGAGGCTTCTAAATCAGCCTTCGTTTCGGGACGTCCCCAAGGAAAAAGCTGTGGAGGCAGGCATGTTGAGGCACTTCTGCGCTCTTCTTGGGTAGTCCTTCGCAGCTGCTGTGTTCTTGGAACTCAGGGCTTTCTGGTTAAAAGAACACTAACCCTAGGCCTAACTCAAACCTTAAGCCTAGGAAGGAAAATCAGCCTATGATTCGGGATGGTCTCATGGAAATAGCAGTGGAGGCAGCCAAGTTGTGTCACTTTTGCGCTCCCCTTGGGATGCCTTTAACAGCTGCAGTGTGCCTGGAGCACAGGGCTTCCTGGTTTTAAAAGTCCTAGGCCTAAGCCTAACAGTAACCCTAGGAAGGTAAATCAGCCGGGTATTAGGGTTCTTCCTAAGGAAAAAGCTGTGAAAGCAGCCATGTTGTGGCACTTCTGCGCTCCCTTTGGGATGCCTTTGGCAGATGCAGTAAGCCTGGAACTCAGGGCTTCCTGCTTAAAAAAATCCTTGCCCTTGGCTGAGCCCTAACCCTAACCCTAGGCAGATAAATCAGCCTAGGTATAGGGATGGTGCCAAGGAAAAAGCTGTGAAAGCTGCCATGTTGTTGCACTTTTGTACTCCCCTTGGGATGCCTTTCACAGCTGCCGTGTGCCTGGAGCTCAGGGCTTCCTGGTTTAAAAAACCATGTCCCTAGCTGAGACTGGAGGCAGGTGATTCAGCCTAGGCTTAGCAATGGTGCCAATGAAAACGTGTGGAGGCAGCCATTTTCTGGCACTTTTGTGCTCCCCTTGGGATGCCTTTCGCAGCTGCCGTGTGCCTGGAGCTCAGAGCTTGCTGGTTTAAAAAGCTCTACACCTAGGCGTAACCCTAACCGTAACACTGGTCATTTAAATCAGCCTGGGTTTAGGAATTATCCCAAGGGAAAAGCTGTGGAGACAGCCATGTTGTGGCACTTTTGCGCTCCCCTTGGGATGCCTTTCACAGCTGCAGTGTGCTTGGAGCACAGGGCTTCCTGGTGTAAAAAACCACAACTTTAGCCCAAACTGGAGGCTTCTAAATCAGCCTTCGTTTCGGGACGTCCCCAAGGAAAAAGCTGTGGAGGCAGGCATGTTGAGGCACTTCTGCGCTCTTCTTGGGTAGTCCTTCGCAGCTGCTGTGTTCTTGGAACTCAGGGCTTTCTGGTTAAAAGAACACTAACCCTAGGCCTAACTCAAACCTTAAGCCTAGGAAGGAAAATCAGCCTATGATTCGGGATGGTCTCATGGAAATAGCAGTGGAGGCAGCCAAGTTGTGTCACTTTTGCGCTCCCCTTGGGATGCCTTTAACAGCTGCAGTGTGCCTGGAGCACAGGGCTTCCTGGTTTTAAAAGTCCTAGGCCTAAGCCTAACTGTAACCCTAGGAAGGTAAATCAGCCGGGTATTAGGGTTCTTCCTAAGGAAAAAGCTGTGAAAGAAGCCATGTTGTGGCACTTCTGCGCTCCCTTTGGGATGCCTTTGGCAGATGCAGTAAGCCTGGAACTCAGGGCTTCCTGGTTAAAAAAATCCTTGCCCTTGGCTGAGCCCTAACCCTAAGCCTAGGCAGATAAATCAGCCTAGGTATAGGGATGGTGCCAAGGAAAAAGCTGTGAAAGCTGCCATGTTGTTGCACTTTTGTACTCCCCTTGGGATGCCTTTCACAGCTGCCGTGTGCCTGGAGCTCAGGGCTTCCTGGTTTAAAAAACAATGTCCCTAGCTGAGACTGGAGGCAGGTGATTCATCCTAGGCTTAGCAATGGTGCCAATGAAAACGTGTGGAGGCAGCCATTTTCTGGCACTTTTGTGCTCCCCTTGGGATGCCTTTCGCAGCTGCCGTGTGCCTGGAGCTCAGAGCTTGCTGGTTTAAAAAGCTCTACACCTAGGCGTAACCCTAACCCTAACCGTAACACTGGTCATTTAAATCAGCCTGGGTTTAGGAATCATCCCAAGGGAAAAGCTGTGGAGACAGCCATGTTGTGGCACTTTTGCGCTCCCCTTGGGATGCCTTTCACAGCTGCAGTGTGCTTGGAGCACAGGGCTTCCTGGTTTAAAAAACCACAACTTTAGCCCAAACTGGAGGCTTCTAAATCAGCCTTCGTTTCGGGACGTCCCCAAGGAAAAAGCTGTGGAGGCAGGCATGTTGAGGCACTTCTGCGCTCTTCTTGGGTAGTCCTTCGCAGCTGCTGTGTTCTTGGAACTCAGGGCTTTCTGGTTAAAAGAACACTAACCCTAGGCCTAACTCAAACCTTAAGCCTAGGAAGGAAAATCAGCCTATGATTCGGGATGGTCTCATGGAAATAGCAGTGGAGGCAGCCAAGTTGTGTCACTTTTGCGCTCCCCTTGGGATGCCTTTAACAGCTGCAGTGTGCCTGGAGCACAGGGCTTCCTGGTTTTAAAAGTCCTAGGCCTAAGCCTAACAGTAACCCTAGGAAGGTAAATCAGCCGGGTATTAGGGTTCTTCCTAAGGAAAAAGCTGTGAAAGCAGCCATGTTGTGGCACTTCTGCGCTCCCTTTGGGATGCCTTTGGCAGATGCAGTAAGCCTGGAACTCAGGGCTTCCTGGTTAAAAAAATCCTAGCCCTTGGCTGAGCCCTAACCCTAACCCTAGGCAGATAAATCAGCCTAGGTATAGGGATGGTGCCAAGGAAAAAGCTGTGAAAGCTGCCATGTTGTTGCACTTTTGTACTCCCCTTGGGATGCCTTTCACAGCTGCCGTGTGCCTGGAGCTCAGGGCTTCCTGGTTTAAAAAACAATGTCCCTAGCTGAGACTGGAGGCAGGTGATTCATCCTAGGCTTAGCAATGGTGCCAATGAAAACGTGTGGAGGCAGCCATTTTCTGGCACTTTTGTGCTCCCCTTGGGATGCTTTTCGCAGCTGCCGTGTGCCTGGAGCTCAGAGCTTGCTGGTTTAAAAAGCTCTACACCTAGGCGTAACCCTAACCCTAACCGTAACACTGGTCATTTAAATCAGCCTGGGTTTAGGAATCATCCCAAGGGAAAAGCTGTGGAGACAGCCATGTTGTGGCACTTTTGCGCTCCCCTTGGGATGCCTTTCACAGCTGCAGTGTGCTTGGAGCACAGGGCTTCCTGGTTTAAAAAACCACAACTTTAGCCCAAACTGGAGGCTTCTAAATCAGCCTTCGTTTCGGGACGTCCCCAAGGAAAAAGCTGTGGAGGCAGGCATGTTGAGGCACTTCTGCGCTCTTCTTGGGTAGTCCTTCGCAGCTGCTGTGTTCTTGGAACTCAGGGCTTTCTGGTTAAAAGAACACTAACCCTAGGCCTAACTCAAACCTTAAGCCTAGGAAGGAAAATCAGCCTATGATTCGGGATGGTCTCATGGAAATAGCAGTGGAGGCAGCCAAGTTGTGTCACTTTTGCGCTCCCCTTGGGATGCCTTTAACAGCTGCAGTGTGCCTGGAGCACAGGGCTTCCTGGTTTTAAAAGTCCTAGGCCTAAGCCTAACAGTAACCCTAGGAAGGTAAATCAGCCGGGTATTAGGGTTCTTCCTAAGGAAAAAGCTGTGAAAGCAGCCATGTTGTGGCACTTCTGCGCTCCCTTTGGGATGCCTTTGGCAGATGCAGTAAGCCTGGAACTCAGGGCTTCCTGGTTAAAAAAATCCTAGCCCTTGGCTGAGCCCTAACCCTAACCCTAGGCAGATAAATCAGCCTAGGTATAGGGATGGTGCCAAGGAAAAAGCTGTGAAAGCTGCCATGTTGTTGCACTTTTGTACTCCCCTTGGGATGCCTTTCACAGCTGCCGTGTGCCTGGAGCTCAGGGCTTCCTGGTTTAAAAAACCATGTCCCTAGCTGAGACTGGAGGCAGGTGATTCAGCATAGGCTAAGCAATGGTGCCAATGAAAACGTGTGGAGGCAGCCATTTTCTGGCACTTTTGTGCTCCCCTTGGGATGCCTTTCGCAGCTGCCGTGTGCCTGGAGCTCAGAGCTTGCTGGTTTAAAAAGCTCTACACCTAGGCGTAACCCTAACCCTAACCGTAACACTGGTCATTTAAATCAGCCTGGGTTTAGGAATTATCCCAAGGGAAAAGCTGTGGAGACAGCCATGTTGTGGCACTTTTGCGCTCCCCTTGGGATGCCTTTCACAGCTGCAGTGTGCTTGGAGCACAGGGCTTCCTGGTGTAAAAAACCACAACTTTAGCCCAAACTGGAGGCTTCTAAATCAGCCTTCGTTTCGGGACGTCCCCAAGGAAAAAGCTGTGGAGGCAGGCATGTTGAGGCACTTCTGCGCTCTTCTTGGGTAGTCCTTCGCAGCTGCTGTGTTCTTGGAACTCAGGGCTTTCTGGTTAAAAGAACACTAACCCTAGGCCTAACTCAAACCTTAAGCCTAGGAAGGAAAATCAGCCTATGATTCGGGATGGTCTCATGGAAATAGCAGTGGAGGCAGCCAAGTTGTGTCACTTTTGCGCTCCCCTTGGGATGCCTTTAACAGCTGCAGTGTGCCTGGAGCACAGGGCTTCCTGGTTTTAAAAGTCCTAGGCCTAAGCCTAACTGTAACCCTAGGAAGGTAAATCAGCCGGGTATTAGGGTTCTTCCTAAGGAAAAAGCTGTGAAAGAAGCCATGTTGTGGCACTTCTGCGCTCCCTTTGGGATGCCTTTGGCAGATGCAGTAAGCCTGGAACTCAGGGCTTCCTGGTTAAAAAAATCCTTGCCCTTGGCTGAGCCCTAACCCTAAGCCTAGGCAGATAAATCAGCCTAGGTATAGGGATGGTGCCAAGGAAAAAGCTGTGAAAGCTGCCATGTTGTTGCACTTTTGTACTCCCCTTGGGATGCCTTTCACAGCTGCCGTGTGCCTGGAGCTCAGGGCTTCCTGGTTTAAAAAACAATGTCCCTAGCTGAGACTGGAGGCAGGTGATTCATCCTAGGCTTAGCAATGGTGCCAATGAAAACGTGTGGAGGCAGCCATTTTCTGGCACTTTTGTGCTCCCCTTGGGATGCCTTTCGCAGCTGCCGTGTGCCTGGAGCTCAGAGCTTGCTGGTTTAAAAAGCTCTACACCTAGGCGTAACCCTAACCCTAACCGTAACACTGGTCATTTAAATCAGCCTGGGTTTAGGAATCATCCCAAGGGAAAAGCTGTGGAGACAGCCATGTTGTGGCACTTTTGCGCTCCCCTTGGGATGCCTTTCACAGCTGCAGTGTGCTTGGAGCACAGGGCTTCCTGGTTTAAAAAACCACAACTTTAGCCCAAACTGGAGGCTTCTAAATCAGCCTTCGTTTCGGGACGTCCCCAAGGAAAAAGCTGTGGAGGCAGGCATGTTGAGGCACTTCTGCGCTCTTCTTGGGTAGTCCTTCGCAGCTGCTGTGTTCTTGGAACTCAGGGCTTTCTGGTTAAAAGAACACTAACCCTAGGCCTAACTCAAACCTTAAGCCTAGGAAGGAAAATCAGCCTATGATTCGGGATGGTCTCATGGAAATAGCAGTGGAGGCAGCCAAGTTGTGTCACTTTTGCGCTCCCCTTGGGATGCCTTTAACAGCTGCAGTGTGCCTGGAGCACAGGGCTTCCTGGTTTTAAAAGTCCTAGGCCTAAGCCTAACAGTAACCCTAGGAAGGTAAATCAGCCGGGTATTAGGGTTCTTCCTAAGGAAAAAGCTGTGAAAGCAGCCATGTTGTGGCACTTCTGCGCTCCCTTTGGGATGCCTTTGGCAGATGCAGTAAGCCTGGAACTCAGGGCTTCCTGGTTAAAAAAATCCTAGCCCTTGGCTGAGCCCTAACCCTAACCCTAGGCAGATAAATCAGCCTAGGTATAGGGATGGTGCCAAGGAAAAAGCTGTGAAAGCTGCCATGTTGTTGCACTTTTGTACTCCCCTTGGGATGCCTTTCACAGCTGCCGTGTGCCTGGAGCTCAGGGCTTCCTGGTTTAAAAAACAATGTCCCTAGCTGAGACTGGAGGCAGGTGATTCAGCATAGGCTAAGCAATGGTGCCAATGAAAACGTGTGGAGGCAGCCATTTTCTGGCACTTTTGTGCTCCCCTTGGGATGCTTTTCGCAGCTGCCGTGTGCCTGGAGCTCAGAGCTTGCTGGTTTAAAAAGCTCTACACCTAGGCGTAACCCTAACCCTAACCGTAACACTGGTCATTTAAATCAGCCTGGGTTTAGGAATTATCCCAAGGGAAAAGCTGTGGAGACAGCCATGTTGTGGCACTTTTGCGCTCCCCTTGGGATGCCTTTCACAGCTGCAGTGTGCTTGGAGCACAGGGCTTCCTGCTTTAAAAAACCACAACTTTAGCCCAAACTGGAGGCTTCTAAATCAGCCTTCGTTTCGGGACGTCCCCAAGGAAAAAGCTGTGGAGGCAGGCATGTTGAGGCACTTCTGCGCTCTTCTTGGGTAGTCCTTCGCAGCTGCTGTGTTCTTGGAACTCAGGGCTTTCTGGTTAAAAGAACACTAACCCTAGGCCTAACTCAAACCTTAAGCCTAGGAAGGAAAATCAGCCTATGATTCGGGATGGTCTCATGGAAATAGCAGTGGAGGCAGCCAAGTTGTGTCACTTTTGCGCTCCCCTTGGGATGCCTTTAACAGCTGCAGTGTGCCTGGAGCACAGGGCTTCCTGGTTTTAAAAGTCCTAGGCCTAAGCCTAACAGTAACCCTAGGAAGGTAAATCAGCCGGGTATTAGGGTTCTTCCTAAGGAAAAAGCTGTGAAAGCAGCCATGTTGTGGCACTTCTGCGCTCCCTTTGGGATGCCTTTGGCAGATGCAGTAAGCCTGGAACTCAGGGCTTCCTGGTTAAAAAAATCCTTGCCCTTGGCTGAGCCCTAACCCTAACCCTAGGCAGATAAATCAGCCTAGGTATAGGGATGGTGCCAAGGAAAAAGCTGTGAAAGCTGCCATGTTGTTGCACTTTTGTACTCCCCTTGGGATGCCTTTCACAGCTGCCGTGTGCCTGGAGCTCAGGGCTTCCTGGTTTAAAAAACAATGTCCCTAGCTGAGACTGGAGGCAGGTGATTCATCCTAGGCTTAGCAATGGTGCCAATGAAAACGTGTGGAGGCAGCCATTTTCTGGCACTTTTGTGCTCCCCTTGGGATGCCTTTCGCAGCTGCCGTGTGCCTGGAGCTCAGAGCTTGCTGGTTTTAAAAGCTCTACACCTAGGCGTAACCCTAACCCTAACCGTAACACTGGTCATTTAAATCAGCCTGGGTTTAGGAATCATCCCAAGGGAAAAGCTGTGGAGACAGCCATGTTGTGGCACTTTTGCGCTCCCCTTGGGATGCCTTTCACAGCTGCAGTGTGCTTGGAGCACAGGGCTTCCTGGTTTAAAAAACCACAACTTTAGCCCAAACTGGAGGCTTCTAAATCAGCCTTCGTTTCGGGACGTCCCCAAGGAAAAAGCTGTGGAGGCAGGCATGTTGAGGCACTTCTGCGCTCTTCTTGGGTAGTCCTTCGCAGCTGCTGTGTTCTTGGAACTCAGGGCTTTCTGGTTAAAAGAACACTAACCCTAGGCCTAACTCAAACCTTAAGCCTAGGAAGGAAAATCAGCCTATGATTCGGGATGGTCTCATGGAAATAGCAGTGGAGGCAGCCAAGTTGTGTCACTTTTGCGCTCCCCTTGGGATGCCTTTAACAGCTGCAGTGTGCCTGGAGCACAGGGCTTCCTGGTTTTAAAAGTCCTAGGCCTAAGCCTAACAGTAACCCTAGGAAGGTAAATCAGCCGGGTATTAGGGTTCTTCCTAAGGAAAAAGCTGTGAAAGCAGCCATGTTGTGGCACTTCTGCGCTCCCTTTGGGATGCCTTTGGCAGATGCAGTAAGCCTGGAACTCAGGGCTTCCTGGTTAAAAAAATCCTAGCCCTTGGCTGAGCCCTAACCCTAACCCTAGGCAGATAAATCAGCCTAGGTATAGGGATGGTGCCAAGGAAAAAGCTGTGAAAGCTGCCATGTTGTTGCACTTTTGTACTCCCCTTGGGATGCCTTTCACAGCTGCCGTGTGCCTGGAGCTCAGGGCTTCCTGGTTTAAAAAACCATGTCCCTAGCTGAGACTGGAGGCAGGTGATTCAGCATAGGCTAAGCAATGGTGCCAATGAAAACGTGTGGAGGCAGCCATTTTCTGGCACTTTTGTGCTCCCCTTGGGATGCCTTTCGCAGCTGCCGTGTGCCTGGAGCTCAGAGCTTGCTGGTTTAAAAAGCTCTACACCTAGGCGTAACCCTAACCCTAACCGTAACACTGGTCATTTAAATCAGCCTGGGTTTAGGAATTATCCCAAGGGAAAAGCTGTGGAGACAGCCATGTTGTGGCACTTTTGCACTCCCCTTGGGATGCCTTTCACAGCTGCAGTGTGCTTGGAGCACAGGGCTTCCTGGTTTAAAAAACCACAACTTTAGCCCAAACTGGAGGCTTCTAAATCAGCCTTCGTTTCGGGACGTCCCCAAGGAAAAAGCTGTGGAGGCAGGCATGTTGAGGCACTTCTGCGCTCTTCTTGGGTAGTCCTTCGCAGCTGCTGTGTTCTTGGAACTCAGGGCTTTCTGGTTAAAAGAACACTAACCCTAGGCCTAACTCAAACCTTAAGCCTAGGAAGGAAAATCAGCCTATGATTCGGGATGGTCTCATGGAAATAGCAGTGGAGGCAGCCAAGTTGTGTCACTTTTGCGCTCCCCTTGGGATGCCTTTAACAGCTGCAGTGTGCCTGGAGCACAGGGCTTCCTGGTTTTAAAAGTCCTAGGCCTAAGCCTAACAGTAACCCTAGGAAGGTAAATCAGCCGGGTATTAGGGTTCTTCCTAAGGAAAAAGCTGTGAAAGCAGCCATGTTGTGGCACTTCTGCGCTCCCTTTGGGATGCCTTTGGCAGATGCAGTAAGCCTGGAACTCAGGGCTTCCTGGTTAAAAAAATCCTTGCCCTTGGCTGAGCCCTAACCCTAACCCTAGGCAGATAAATCAGCCTAGGTATAGGGATGGTGCCAAGGAAAAAGCTGTGAAAGCTGCCATGTTGTTGCACTTTTGTACTCCCCTTGGGATGCCTTTCACAGCTGCCGTGTGCCTGGAGCTCAGGGCTTCCTGGTTTAAAAAACCATGTCCCTAGCTGAGACTGGAGGCAGGTGATTCAGCCTAGGCTTAGCAATGGTGCCAATGAAAACGTGTGGAGGCAGCCATTTTCTGGCCCTTTTGTGCTCCCCTTGGGATGCTTTTCGCAGCTGCCGTGTGCCTGGAGCTCAGAGCTTGCTGGTTTAAAAAGCTCTACACCTAGGCGTAACCCTAACCGTAACACTGGTCATTTAAATCAGCCTGGGTTTAGGAATTATCCCAAGGGAAAAGCTGTGGAGACAGCCATGTTGTGGCACTTTTGCGCTCCCCTTGGGATGCCTTTCACAGCTGCAGTGTGCTTGGAGCACAGGGCTTCCTGGTGTAAAAAACCACAACTTTAGCCCAAACTGGAGGCTTCTAAATCAGCCTTCGTTTCGGGACGTCCCCAAGGAAAAAGCTGTGGAGGCAGGCATGTTGAGGCACTTCTGCGCTCTTCTTGGGTAGTCCTTCGCAGCTGCTGTGTTCTTGGAACTCAGGGCTTTCTGGTTAAAAGAACACTAACCCTAGGCCTAACTCAAACCTTAAGCCTAGGAAGGAAAATCAGCCTATGATTCGGGATGGTCTCATGGAAATAGCAGTGGAGGCAGCCAAGTTGTGTCACTTTTGCGCTCCCCTTGGGATGCCTTTAACAGCTGCAGTGTGCCTGGAGCACAGGGCTTCCTGGTTTTAAAAGTCCTAGGCCTAAGCCTAACAGTAACCCTAGGAAGGTAAATCAGCCGGGTATTAGGGTTCTTCCTAAGGAAAAAGCTGTGAAAGAAGCCATGTTGTGGCACTTCTGCGCTCCCTTTGGGATGCCTTTGGCAGATGCAGTAAGCCTGGAACTCAGGGCTTCCTGGTTAAAAAAATCCTTGCCCTTGGCTGAGCCCTAACCCTAAGCCTAGGCAGATAAATCAGCCTAGGTATAGGGATGGTGCCAAGGAAAAAGCTGTGAAAGCTGCCATGTTGTTGCACTTTTGTACTCCCCTTGGGATGCCTTTCACAGCTGCCGTGTGCCTGGAGCTCAGGGCTTCCTGGTTTAAAAAACCATGTCCCTAGCTGAGACTGGAGGCAGGTGATTCAGCCTAGGCTTAGCAATGGTGCCAATGAAAACGTGTGGAGGCAGCCATTTTCTGGCACTTTTGTGCTCCCCTTGGGATGCTTTTCGCAGCTGCCGTGTGCCTGGAGCACAGAGCTTGCTGGTTTAAAAAGCTCTACACCTAGGCGTAACCCTAACCGTAACCGTAACACTGGTCATTTAAATCAGCCTGGGTTTAGGAATTATCCCAAGGGAAAAGCTGTGGAGACAGCCATGTTGTGGCACTTTTGCGCTCCCCTTGGGATGCCTTTCACAGCTGCAGTGTGCTTGGAGCACAGGGCTTCCTGGTTTAAAAAACCACAACTTTAGCCCAAACTGGAGGCTTCTAAATCAGCCTTCGTTTCGGGACGTCCCCAAGGAAAAAGCTGTGGAGGCAGGCATGTTGAGGCACTTCTGCGCTCTTCTTGGGTAGTCCTTCGCAGCTGCTGTGTTCTTGGAACTCAGGGCTTTCTGGTTAAAAGAACACTAACCCTAGGCCTAACTCAAACCTTAAGCCTAGGAAGGAAAATCAGCCTATGATTCGGGATGGTCTCATGGAAATAGCAGTGGAGGCAGCCAAGTTGTGTCACTTTTGCGCTCCCCTTGGGATGCCTTTAACAGCTGCAGTGTGCCTGGAGCACAGGGCTTCCTGGTTTTAAAAGTCCTAGGCCTAAGCCTAACAGTAACCCTAGGAAGGTAAATCAGCCGGGTATTAGGGTTCTTCCTAAGGAAAAAGCTGTGAAAGCAGCCATGTTGTGGCACTTCTGCGCTCCCTTTGGGATGCCTTTGGCAGATGCAGTAAGCCTGGAACTCAGGGCTTCCTGGTTAAAAAAATCCTAGCCCTTGGCTGAGCCCTAACCCTAACCCTAGGCAGATAAATCAGCCTAGGTATAGGGATGGTGCCAAGGAAAAAGCTGTGAAAGCTGCCATGTTGTTGCACTTTTGTACTCCCCTTGGGATGCCTTTCACAGCTGCCGTGTGCCTGGAGCTCAGGGCTTCCTGGTTTAAAAAACAATGTCCCTAGCTGAGACTGGAGGCAGGTGATTCAGCATAGGCTAAGCAATGGTGCCAATGAAAACGTGTGGAGGCAGCCATTTTCTGGCACTTTTGTGCTCCCCTTGGGATGCTTTTCGCAGCTGCCGTGTGCCTGGAGCTCAGAGCTTGCTGGTTTAAAAAGCTCTACACCTAGGCGTAACCCTAACCCTAACCGTAACACTGGTCATTTAAATCAGCCTGGGTTTAGGAATTATCCCAAGGGAAAAGCTGTGGAGACAGCCATGTTGTGGCACTTTTGCGCTCCCCTTGGGATGCCTTTCACAGCTGCAGTGTGCTTGGAGCACAGGGCTTCCTGCTTTAAAAAACCACAACTTTAGCCCAAACTGGAGGCTTCTAAATCAGCCTTCGTTTCGGGACGTCCCCAAGGAAAAAGCTGTGGAGGCAGGCATGTTGAGGCACTTCTGCGCTCTTCTTGGGTAGTCCTTCGCAGCTGCTGTGTTCTTGGAACTCAGGGCTTTCTGGTTAAAAGAACACTAACCCTAGGCCTAACTCAAACCTTAAGCCTAGGAAGGAAAATCAGCCTATGATTCGGGATGGTCTCATGGAAATAGCAGTGGAGGCAGCCAAGTTGTGTCACTTTTGCGCTCCCCTTGGGATGCCTTTAACAGCTGCAGTGTGCCTGGAGCACAGGGCTTCCTGGTTTTAAAAGTCCTAGGCCTAAGCCTAACAGTAACCCTAGGAAGGTAAATCAGCCGGGTATTAGGGTTCTTCCTAAGGAAAAAGCTGTGAAAGCAGCCATGTTGTGGCACTTCTGCGCTCCCTTTGGGATGCCTTTGGCAGATGCAGTAAGCCTGGAACTCAGGGCTTCCTGGTTAAAAAAATCCTAGCCCTTGGCTGAGCCCTAACCCTAACCCTAGGCAGATAAATCAGCCTAGGTATAGGGATGGTGCCAAGGAAAAAGCTGTGAAAGCTGCCATGTTGTTGCACTTTTGTACTCCCCTTGGGATGCCTTTCACAGCTGCCGTGTGCCTGGAGCTCAGGGCTTCCTGGTTTAAAAAACCATGTCCCTAGCTGAGACTGGAGGCAGGTGATTCAGCATAGGCTAAGCAATGGTGCCAATGAAAACGTGTGGAGGCAGCCATTTTCTGGCACTTTTGTGCTCCCCTTGGGATGCTTTTCGCAGCTGCCGTGTGCCTGGAGCTCAGAGCTTGCTGGTTTAAAAAGCTCTACACCTAGGCGTAACCCTAACCCTAACCGTAACACTGGTCATTTAAATCAGCCTGGGTTTAGGAATTATCCCAAGGGAAAAGCTGTGGAGACAGCCATGTTGTGGCACTTTTGCGCTCCCCTTGGGATGCCTTTCACAGCTGCAGTGTGCTTGGAGCACAGGGCTTCCTGGTTTAAAAAACCACAACTTTAGCCCAAACTGGAGGCTTCTAAATCAGCCTTCGTTTCGGGACGTCCCCAAGGAAATAGCTGTGGAGGCAGGCATGTTGAGGCACTTCTGCGCTCTTCTTGGGTAGTCCTTCACAGCTGCTGTGTTCTTGGAACTCAGGGCTTTCTGGTTAAAAGAACACTAACCCTAGGCCTAACTCAAACCTTAAGCCTAGGAAGGAAAATCAGCCTATGATTCGGGATGGTCTCATGGAAATAGCAGTGGAGGCAGCCAAGTTGTGTCACTTTTGCGCTCCCCTTGGGATGCCTTTAACAGCTGCAGTGTGCCTGGAGCACATGGCTTCCTGGTTTTAAAAGTCCTAGGCCTAAGCCTAACAGTAACCCTAGGAAGGTAAATCAGCCGGGTATTAGGGTTCTTCCTAAGGAAAAAGCTGTGAAAGCAGCCATGTTGTGGCACTTCTGCGCTCCCTTTGGGATGCCTTTGGCAGATGCAGTAAGCCTGGAACTCAGGGCTTCCTGGTTAAAAAAATCCTTGCCCTTGGCTGAGCCCTAACCCTAAGCCTAGGCAGATAAATCAGCCTAGGTATAGGGATGGTGCCAAGGAAAAAGCTGTGAAAGCTGCCATGTTGTTGCACTTTTGTACTCCCCTTGGGATGCCTTTCACAGCTGCCGTGTGCCTGGAGCTCAGGGCTTCCTGGTTTAAAAAACCATGTCCCTAGCTGAGACTGGAGGCAGGTGATTCAGCCTAGGCTTAGCAATGGTGCCAATGAAAACGTGTGGAGGCAGCCATTTTCTGGCACTTTTGTGCTCCCCTTGGGATGCCTTTCGCAGCTGCCGTGTGCCTGGAGCTCAGAGCTTGCTGGTTTAAAAAGCTCTACACCTAGGCGTAACCCTAACCCTAACCGTAACACTGGTCATTTAAATCAGCCTGGGTTTAGGAATTATCCCAAGGGAAAAGCTGTGGAGACAGCCATGTTGTGGCACTTTTGCGCTCCCCTTGGGATGCCTTTCACAGCTGCAGTGTGCTTGGAGCACAGGGATTCCTGGTTTAAAAAACCACAACTTTAGCCCAAACTGGAGGCTTCTAAATCAGCCTTCGTTTCGGGACGTCCCCAAGGAAAAAGCTGTGGAGGCAGGCATGTTGAGGCACTTCTGCGCTCTTCTTGGGTAGTCCTTCGCAGCTGCTGTGTTCTTGGAACTCAGGGCTTTCTGGTTAAAAGAACACTAACCCTAGGCCTAACTCAAACCTTAAGCCTAGGAAGGAAAATCAGCCTATGATTCGGGATGGTCTCATGGAAATAGCAGTGGAGGCAGCCAAGTTGTGTCACTTTTGCGCTCCCCTTGGGATGCCTTTAACAGCTGCAGTGTGCCTGGAGCACAGGGCTTCCTGGTTTTAAAAGTCCTAGGCCTAAGCCTAACAGTAACCCTAGGAAGGTAAATCAGCCGGGTATTAGGGTTCTTCCTAAGGAAAAAGCTGTGAAAGCAGCCATGTTGTGGCACTTCTGCGCTCCCTTTGGGATGCCTTTGGCAGATGCAGTAAGCCTGGAACTCAGGGCTTCCTGCTTAAAAAAATCCTAGCCCTAGGCTGAGCCCTAACCCTAACCCTAGGCAGATAAATCAGCCTAGGTATAGGGATGGTGCCAAGGAAAAAGCTGTGAAAGCTGCCATGTTGTTGCACTTTTGTACTCCCCTTGGGATGCCTTTCACAGCTGCCGTGTGCCTGGAGCTCAGGGCTTCCTGGTTTAAAAAACCATGTCCCTAGCTGAGACTGGAGGCAGGTGATTCAGCCTAGGCTTAGCAATGGTGCCAATGAAAACGTGTGGAGGCAGCCATTTTCTGGCACTTTTGTGCTCCCCTTGGGATGCCTTTTGCAGCTGCCGTGTGCCTGGAGCTCAGAGCTTGCTGGTTTAAAAAGCTCTACACCTAGGCGTAACCCTAACCCTAACCGTAACACTGGTCATTTAAATCAGCCTGGGTTTAGGAATTATCCCAAGGGAAAAGCTGTGGAGACAGCCATGTTGTGGCACTTTTGCGCTCCCCTTGGGATGCCTTTCACAGCTGCAGTGTGCTTGGAGCACAGGGCTTCCTGGTTTAAAAAACCACAACTTTAGCCCAAACTGGAGGCTTCTAAATCAGCCTTCGTTTCGGGACGTCCCCAAGGAAAAAGCTGTGGAGGCAGGCATGTTGAGGCACTTCTGCGCTCTTCTTGGGTAGTCCTTCGCAGCTGCTGTGTTCTTGGAACTCAGGGCTTTCTGGTTAAAAGAACACTAACCCTAGGCCTAACTCAAACCTTAAGCCTAGGAAGGAAAATCAGCCTATGATTCGGGATGGTCTCATGGAAATAGCAGTGGAGGCAGCCAAGTTGTGTCACTTTTGCGCTCCCCTTGGGATGCCTTTAACAGCTGCAGTGTGCCTGGAGCACATGGCTTCCTGGTTTTAAAAGTCCTAGGCCTAAGCCTAACAGTAACCCTAGGAAGGTAAATCAGCCGGGTATTAGGGTTCTTCCTAAGGAAAAAGCTGTGAAAGCAGCCATGTTGTGGCACTTCTGCGCTCCCTTTGGGATGCCTTTGGCAGATGCAGTAAGCCTGGAACTCAGGGCTTCCTGCTTAAAAAAATCCTAGCCCTAGGCTGAGCCCTAACCCTAAGCCTAGGCAGATAAATCAGCCTAGGTATAGGGATGGTGCCAAGGAAAAAGCTGTGAAAGCTGCCATGTTGTTGCACTTTTGTACTCCCCTTGGGATGCCTTTCACAGCTGCCGTGTGCCTGGAGCTCAGGGCTTCCTGGTTTAAAAAACCATGTCCCTAGCTGAGACTGGAGGCAGGTGATTCAGCCTAGGCTTAGCAATGGTGCCAATGAAAACGTGTGGAGGCAGCCATTTTCTGGCACTTTTGTGCTCCCCTTGGGATGCCTTTCGCAGCTGCCGTGTGCCTGGAGCTCAGAGCTTGCTGGTTTAAAAAGGTCTACACCTAGGCGTAACCCTAACCCTAACCGTAACACTGGTCATTTAAATCAGCCTGGGTTTAGGAATTATCCCAAGGGAAAAGCTGTGGAGACAGCCATGTTGTGGCACTTTTGCGCTCCCCTTGGGATGCCTTTCACAGCTGCAGTGTGCTTGGAGCACAGGGCTTCCTGGTTTAAAAAACCACAACTTTAGCCCAAACTGGAGGCTTCTAAATCAGCCTTCGTTTCGGGACGTCCCCAAGGAAAAAGCTGTGGAGGCAGGCATGTTGAGGCACTTCTGCGCTCTTCTTGGGTAGTCCTTCGCAGCTGCTGTGTTCTTGGAACTCAGGGCTTTCTGGTTAAAAGAACACTAACCCTAGGCCTAACTCAAACCTTAAGCCTAGGAAGGAAAATCAGCCTATGATTCGGGATGGTCTCATGGAAATAGCAGTGGAGGCAGCCAAGTTGTGTCACTTTTGCGCTCCCCTTGGGATGCCTTTAACAGCTGCAGTGTGCCTGGAGCACAGGGCTTCCTGGTTTTAAAAGTCCTAGGCCTAAGCCTAACAGTAACCCTAGGAAGGTAAATCAGCCGGGTATTAGGGTTCTTCCTAAGGAAAAAGCTGTGAAAGCAGCCATGTTGTGGCACTTCTGCGCTCCCTTTGGGATGCCTTTGGCAGATGCAGTAAGCCTGGAACTCAGGGCTTCCTGGTTAAAAAAATCCTTGCCCTTGGCTGAGCCCTAACCCTAAGCCTAGGCAGATAAATCAGCCTAGGTATAGGGATGGTGCCAAGGAAAAAGCTGTGAAAGCTGCCATGTTGTTGCACTTTTGTACTCCCCTTGGGATGCCTTTCACAGCTGCCGTGTGCCTGGAGCTCAGGGCTTCCTGGTTTAAAAAACCATGTCCCTAGCTGAGACTGGAGGCAGGTGATTCAGCCTAGGCTTAGCAATGGTGCCAATGAAAACGTGTGGAGGCAGCCATTTTCTGGCACTTTTGTGCTCCCCTTGGGATGCCTTTCGCAGCTGCCGTGTGCCTGGAGCTCAGAGCTTGCTGGTTTAAAAAGCTCTACACCTAGGCGTAACCCTAACCCTAACCGTAACACTGGTCATTTAAATCAGCCTGGGTTTAGGAATTATCCCAAGGGAAAAGCTGTGGAGACAGCCATGTTGTGGCACTTTTGCGCTCCCCTTGGGATGCCTTTCACAGCTGCAGTGTGCTTGGAGCACAGGGCTTCCTGGTGTAAAAAACCACAACTTTAGCCCAAACTGGAGGCTTCTAAATCAGCCTTCGTTTCGGGACGTCCCCAAGGAAAAAGCTGTGGAGGCAGGCATGTTGAGGCACTTCTGCGCTCTTCTTGGGTAGTCCTTCGCAGCTGCTGTGTTCTTGGAACTCAGGGCTTTCTGGTTAAAAGAACACTAACCCTAGGCCTAACTCAAACCTTAAGCCTAGGAAGGAAAATCAGCCTATGATTCGGGATGGTCTCATGGAAATAGCAGTGGAGGCAGCCAAGTTGTGTCACTTTTGCGCTCCCCTTGGGATGCCTTTAACAGCTGCAGTGTGCTTGGAGCACAGGGCTTCCTGGTTTTAAAAGTCCTAGGCCTAAGCCTAACAGTAACCCTAGGAAGGTAAATCAGCCGGGTATTAGGGTTCTTCCTAAGGAAAAAGCTGTGAAAGCAGCCATGTTGTGGCACTTCTGCGCTCCCTTTGGGATGCCTTTGGCAGATGCAGTAAGCCTGGAACTCAGGGCTTCCTGGTTAAAAAAATCCTTGCCCTTGGCTGAGCCCTAACCCTAACCCTAGGCAGATAAATCAGCCTAGGTATAGGGATGGTGCCAAGGAAAAAGCTGTGAAAGCTGCCATGTTGTTGCACTTTTGTACTCCCCTTGGGTGCCTTTCACAGCTGCCGTGTGCCTGGAGCTCAGGGCTTCCTGGTTTAAAAAACCATGTCCCTAGCTGAGACTGGAGGCAGGTGATTCAGCCTAGGCTTAGCAATGGTGCCAATGAAAACGTGTGGAGGCAGCCATTTTCTGGCACTTTTGTGCTCCCCTTGGGATGCCTTTTGCAGCTGCCGTGTGCCTGGAGCTCAGAGCTTGCTGGTTTAAAAAGCTCTACACCTAGGCGTAACCCTAACCCTAACCGTAACACTGGTCATTTAAATCAGCCTGGGTTTAGGAATTATCCCAAGGGAAAAGCTGTGGAGACAGCCATGTTGTGGCACTTTTGCGCTCCCCTTGGGATGCCTTTCACAGCTGCAGTGTGCTTGGAGCACAGGGCTTCCTGGTTTAAAAAACCACAACTTTAGCCCAAACTGGAGGCTTCTAAATCAGCCTTCGTTTCGGGACGTCCCCAAGGAAAAAGCTGTGGAGGCAGGCATGTTGAGGCACTTCTGCGCTCTTCTTGGGTAGTCCTTCGCAGCTGCTGTGTTCTTGGAACTCAGGGCTTTCTGGTTAAAAGAACACTAACCCTAGGCCTAACTCAAACCTTAAGCCTAGGAAGGAAAATCAGCCTATGATTCGGGATGGTCTCATGGAAATAGCAGTGGAGGCAGCCAAGTTGTGTCACTTTTGCGCTCCCCTTGGGATGCCTTTAACAGCTGCAGTGTGCCTGGAGCACATGGCTTCCTGGTTTTAAAAGTCCTAGGCCTAAGCCTAACAGTAACCCTAGGAAGGTAAATCAGCCGGGTATTAGGGTTCTTCCTAAGGAAAAAGCTGTGAAAGCAGCCATGTTGTGGCACTTCTGCGCTCCCTTTGGGATGCCTTTGGCAGATGCAGTAAGCCTGGAACTCAGGGCTTCCTGCTTAAAAAAATCCTAGCCCTAGGCTGAGCCCTAACCCTAAGCCTAGGCAGATAAATCAGCCTAGGTATAGGGATGGTGCCAAGGAAAAAGCTGTGAAAGCTGCCATGTTGTTGCACTTTTGTACTCCCCTTGGGATGCCTTTCACAGCTGCCGTGTGCCTGGAGCTCAGGGCTTCCTGGTTTAAAAAACCATGTCCCTAGCTGAGACTGGAGGCAGGTGATTCAGCCTAGGCTTAGCAATGGTGCCAATGAAAACGTGTGGAGGCAGCCATTTTCTGGCACTTTTGTGCTCCCCTTGGGATGCCTTTCGCAGCTGCCGTGTGCCTGGAGCTCAGAGCTTGCTGGTTTAAAAAGCTCTACACCTAGGCGTAACCCTAACCCTAACCGTAACACTGGTCATTTAAATCAGCCTGGGTTTAGGAATTATCCCAAGGGAAAAGCTGTGGAGACAGCCATGTTGTGGCACTTTTGCGCTCCCCTTGGGATGCCTTTCACAGCTGCAGTGTGCTTGGAGCACAGGGCTTCCTGGTTTAAAAAACCACAACTTTAGCCCAAACTGGAGGCTTCTAAATCAGCCTTCGTTTCGGGACGTCCCCAAGGAAAAAGCTGTGGAGGCAGGCATGTTGAGGCACTTCTGCGCTCTTCTTGGGTAGTCCTTCGCAGCTGCTGTGTTCTTGGAACTCAGGGCTTTCTGGTTAAAAGAACACTAACCCTAGGCCTAACTCAAACCTTAAGCCTAGGAAGGAAAATCAGCCTATGATTCGGGATGGTCTCATGGAAATAGCAGTGGAGGCAGCCAAGTTGTGTCACTTTTGCGCTCCCCTTGGGATGCCTTTAACAGCTGCAGTGTGCCTGGAGCACAGGGCTTCCTGGTTTTAAAAGTCCTAGGCCTAAGCCTAACAGTAACCCTAGGAAGGTAAATCAGCCGGGTATTAGGGTTCTTCCTAAGGAAAAAGCTGTGAAAGCAGCCATGTTGTGGCACTTCTGCGCTCCCTTTGGGATGCCTTTGGCAGATGCAGTAAGCCTGGAACTCAGGGCTTCCTGGTTAAAAAAATCCTTGCCCTTGGCTGAGCCCTAACCCTAAGCCTAGGCAGATAAATCAGCCTAGGTATAGGGATGGTGCCAAGGAAAAAGCTGTGAAAGCTGCCATGTTGTTGCACTTTTGTACTCCCCTTGGGATGCCTTTCACAGCTGCCGTGTGCCTGGAGCTCAGGGCTTCCTGGTTTAAAAAACCATGTCCCTAGCTGAGACTGGAGGCAGGTGATTCAGCCTAGGCTTAGCAATGGTGCCAATGAAAACGTGTGGAGGCAGCCATTTTCTGGCACTTTTGTGCTCCCCTTGGGATGCCTTTCGCAGCTGCCGTGTGCCTGGAGCTCAGAGCTTGCTGGTTTAAAAAGCTCTACACCTAGGCGTAACCCTAACCCTAACCGTAACACTGGTCATTTAAATCAGCCTGGGTTTAGGAATTATCCCAAGGGAAAAGCTGTGGAGACAGCCATGTTGTGGCACTTTTGCGCTCCCCTTGGGATGCCTTTCACAGCTGCAGTGTGCTTGGAGCACAGGGCTTCCTGGTGTAAAAAACCACAACTTTAGCCCAAACTGGAGGCTTCTAAATCAGCCTTCGTTTCGGGACGTCCCCAAGGAAAAAGCTGTGGAGGCAGGCATGTTGAGGCACTTCTGCGCTCTTCTTGGGTAGTCCTTCGCAGCTGCTGTGTTCTTGGAACTCAGGGCTTTCTGGTTAAAAGAACACTAACCCTAGGCCTAACTCAAACCTTAAGCCTAGGAAGGAAAATCAGCCTATGATTCGGGATGGTCTCATGGAAATAGCAGTGGAGGCAGCCAAGTTGTGTCACTTTTGCGCTCCCCTTGGGATGCCTTTAACAGCTGCAGTGTGCTTGGAGCACAGGGCTTCCTGGTTTTAAAAGTCCTAGGCCTAAGCCTAACAGTAACCCTAGGAAGGTAAATCAGCCGGGTATTAGGGTTCTTCCTAAGGAAAAAGCTGTGAAAGCAGCCATGTTGTGGCACTTCTGCGCTCCCTTTGGGATGCCTTTGGCAGATGCAGTAAGCCTGGAACTCAGGGCTTCCTGGTTAAAAAAATCCTTGCCCTTGGCTGAGCCCTAACCCTAACCCTAGGCAGATAAATCAGCCTAGGTATAGGGATGGTGCCAAGGAAAAAGCTGTGAAAGCTGCCATGTTGTTGCACTTTTGTACTCCCCTTGGGTGCCTTTCACAGCTGCCGTGTGCCTGGAGCTCAGGGCTTCCTGGTTTAAAAAACCATGTCCCTAGCTGAGACTGGAGGCAGGTGATTCAGCCTAGGCTTAGCAATGGTGCCAATGAAAACGTGTGGAGGCAGCCATTTTCTGGCACTTTTGTGCTCCCCTTGGGATGCCTTTTGCAGCTGCCGTGTGCCTGGAGCTCAGAGCTTGCTGGTTTAAAAAGCTCTACACCTAGGCGTAACCCTAACCCTAACCGTAACACTGGTCATTTAAATCAGCCTGGGTTTAGGAATTATCCCAAGGGAAAAGCTGTGGAGACAGCCATGTTGTGGCACTTTTGCGCTCCCCTTGGGATGCCTTTCACAGCTGCAGTGTGCTTGGAGCACAGGGCTTCCTGGTTTAAAAAACCACAACTTTAGCCCAAACTGGAGGCTTCGAAATCAGCCTTCGTTTCGGGACGTCCCCAAGGAAAAAGCTGTGGAGGCAGGCATGTTGAGGCACTTCTGCGCTCTTCTTGGGTAGTCCTTCGCAGCTGCTGTGTTCTTGGAACTCAGGGCTTTCTGGTTAAAAGAACACTAACCCTAGGCCTAACTCAAACCTTAAGCCTAGGAAGGAAAATCAGCCTATGATTCGGGATGGTCTCATGGAAATAGCAGTGGAGGCAGCCAAGTTGTGTCACTTTTGCGCTCCCCTTGGGATGCCTTTCACAGCTGCAGTGTGCTTGGAGCACAGGGCTTCCTGGTGTAAAAAACCACAACTTTAGCCCAAACTGGAGGCTTCGAAATCAGCCTTCGTTTCGGGACGTCCCCAAGGAAAAAGCTGTGGAGACAGGCATGTTGAGGCACTTCTGCGCTCTTCTTGGGTAGTCCTTCGCAGCTGCTGTGTTCTTGGAAGTCAGGGCTTTCTGGTTAAAAGAACACTAACCCTAGGCCTAACTCAAACCTTAAGCCTAGGAAGGAAAATCAGCCTATGATTCGGGATGGTCTCATGGAAATAGCAGTGGAGGCAGCCAAGTTGTGTCACTTTTGCGCTCCCCTTGGGATGCCTTAAACAGCTGCAGTGTGCCTGGAGCACAGGGCTTCCTGGTTTTAAAAGTCCTAGGCCTAAGCCTAACAGTAACCCTAGGAAGGTAAATCAGCCGGGTATTAGGGTTCTTCCTAAGGAAAAAGCTGTGAAAGCAGCCATGTTGTGGCACTTCTGCGCTCCCTTTGGGATGCCTTTGGCAGATGCAGTAAGCCTGGAACTCAGGGCTTCCTGGTTAAAAAAATCCTTGCCCTTGGCTGAGCCCTAACCCTAAGCCTAGGCAGATAAATCAGCCTAGGTATAGGGATGGTGCCAAGGAAAAAGCTGTGAAAGCTGCCATGTTGTTGCACTTTTGTACTCCCCTTGGGATGCCTTTCACAGCTGCCGTGTGCCTGGAGCTCAGGGCTTCCTGGTTTAAAAAACCATGTCCCTAGCTGAGACTGGAGGCAGGTGATTCAGCCTAGGCTTAGCAATGGTGCCAATGAAAACGTGTGGAGGCAGCCATTTTCTGGCACTTTTGTGCTCCCCTTGGGATGCCTTTTGCAGCTGCCGTGTGCCTGGAGCTCAGAGCTTGCTGGTTTAAAAAGCTCTACACCTAGGCGTAACCCTAACCCTAACCGTAACACTGGTCATTTAAATCAGCCTGGGTTTAGGAATTATCCCAAGGGAAAAGCTGTGGAGACAGCCATGTTGTGGCACTTTTGCGCTCCCCTTGGGATGCCTTTCACAGCTGCAGTGTGCTTGGAGCACAGGGATTCCTGGTTTAAAAAACCACAACTTTAGCCCAAACTGGAGGCTTCGAAATCAGCCTTCGTTTCGGGACGTCCCCAAGGAAAAAGCTGTGGAGGCAGGCATGTTGAGGCACTTCTGCGCTCTTCTTGGGTAGTCCTTCGCAGCTGCTGTGTTCTTGGAACTCAGGGCTTTCTGGTTAAAAGAACACTAACCCTAGGCCTAACTCAAACCTTAAGCCTAGGAAGGAAAATCAGCCTATGATTCGGGATGGTCTCATGGAAATAGCAGTGGAGGCAGCCAAGTTGTGTCACTTTTGCGCTCCCCTTGGGATGCCTTTCACAGCTGCAGTGTGCTTGGAGCACAGGGCTTCCTGGTGTAAAAAACCACAACTTTAGCCCAAACTGGAGGCTTCTAAATCAGCCTTCGTTTCGGGACGTCCCCAAGGAAAAAGCTGTGGAGGCAGGCATGTTGAGGCACTTCTGCGCTCTTCTTGGGTAGTCCTTCGCAGCTGCTGTGTTCTTGGAACTCAGGGCTTTCTGGTTAAAAGAACACTAACCCTAGGCCTAACTCAAACCTTAAGCCTAGGAAGGAAAATCAGCCTATGATTCGGGATGGTCTCATGGAAATAGCAGTGGAGGCAGCCAAGTTGTGTCACTTTTGCGCTCCCCTTGGGATGCCTTTAACAGCTGCAGTGTGCCTGGAGCACAGGGCTTCCTGGTTTTAAAAGTCCTAGGCCTAAGCCTAACAGTAACCCTAGGAAGGTAAATCAGCCGGGTATTAGGGTTCTTCCTAAGGAAAAAGCTGTGAAAGCAGCCATGTTGTGGCACTTCTGTGCTCCCTTTGGGATGCCTTTGGCAGATGCAGTAAGCCTGGAACTCAGGGCTTCCTGGTTAAAAAAATCCTTGCCCTTGGCTGAGCCCTAACCCTAACCCTAGGCAGATAAATCAGCCTAGGTATAGGGATGGTGCCAAGGAAAAAGCTGTGAAAGCTGCCATGTTGTTGCACTTTTGTACTCCCCTTGGGATGCCTTTCACAGCTGCCGTGTGCCTGGAGCTCAGGGCTTCCTGGTTTAAAAAACCATGTCCCTAGCTGAGACTGGAGGCAGGTGATTCAGCCTAGGCTTAGCAATGGTGCCAATGAAAACGTGTGGAGGCAGCCATTTTCTGGCACTTTTGTGCTCCCCTTGGGATGCCTTTCGCAGCTGCCGTGTGCCTGGAGCTCAGAGCTTGCTGGTTTAAAAAGCTCTACACCTAGGCGTAACCCTAACCCTAACCGTAACACTGGTCATTTAAATCAGCCTGGGTTTAGGAATTATCCCAAGGGAAAAGCTGTGGAGACAGCCATGTTGTGGCACTTTTGCGCTCCCCTTGGGATGCCTTTCACAGCTGCAGTGTGCTTGGAGCACAGGGCTTCCTGGTTTAAAAAACCACAACTTTAGCCCAAACTGGAGGCTTCGAAATCAGCCTTTGTTTCGGGACGTCTCCAAGGAAAAAGCTGTGGAGGCAGGCATGTTGAGGCACTTCTGCGCTCTTCTTGGGTAGTCCTTCGCAGCTGCTGTGTTCTTGGAACTCAGGGCTTTCTGGTTAAAAGAACACTAACCCTAGGCCTAACTCAAACCTTAAGCCTAGGAAGGAAAATCAGCCTATGATTCGGGATGGTCTCATGGAAATAGCAGTGGAGGCAGCCAAGTTGTGTGACTTTTGCGCTCCCCTTGGGATGCCTTTCACAGCTGCAGTGTGCTTGGAGCACAGGGCTTCCTGGTGTAAAAACCACAACTTTAGCCCAAACTGGAGGCTTCGAAATCAGCCTTCGTTTCGGGACGTCCCCAAGGAAAAAGCTGTGGAGGCAGGCATGTTGAGGCACTTCTGCGCTCTTCTTGGGTAGTCCTTCGCAGCTGCTGTGTTCTTGGAACTCAGGGCTTTCTGGTTAAAAGAACACTAACCCTAGGCCTAACTCAAACCTTAAGCCTAGGAAGGAAAATCAGCCTATGATTCGGGATGGTCTCATGGAAATAGCAGTGGAGGCAGCCAAGTTGTGTCACTTTTGCGCTCCCCTTGGGATGCCTTTCACAGCTGCAGTGTGCTTGGAGCACAGGGCTTCCTGGTGTAAAAAACCACAACTTTAGCCCAAACTGGAGGCTTCGAAATCAGCCTTCGTTTCGGGACGTCCCCAAGGAAAAAGCTGTGGAGGCAGGCATGTTGAGGCACTTCTGCGCTCTTCTTGGGTAGTCCTTCGCAGCTGCTGTGTTCTTGGAAGTCAGGGCTTTCTGGTTAAAAGAACACTAACCCTAGGCCTAACTCAAACCTTAAGCCTAGGAAGGAAAATCAGCCTATGATTCGGGATGGTCTCATGGAAATAGCAGTGGAGGCAGCCAAGTTGTGTCACTTTTGCGCTCCCCTTGGGATGCCTTAAACAGCTGCAGTGTGCCTGGAGCACAGGGCTTCCTGGTTTTAAAAGTCCTAGGCCTAAGCCTAACAGTAACCCTAGGAAGGTAAATCAGCCGGGTATTAGGGTTCTTCCTAAGGAAAAAGCTGTGAAAGCAGCCATGTTGTGGCACTTCACCGCTCCCTTTGGGATGCCTTTGGCAGATGCAGTAAGCCTGGAACTCAGGGCTTCCTGCTTAAAAAAATCCTTGCCCTTGGCTGAGCCCTAACCCTAACCCTAGGCAGATAAATCAGCCTAGGTATAGGGATGGTGCCAAGGAAAAAGCTGTGAAAGCTGCCATGTTGTTGCACTTTTGTACTCCCCTTGGGATGCCTTTCACAGCTGCCGTGTGCCTGGAGCTCAGGGCTTCCTGGTTTAAAAAACCATGTCCCTAGCTGAGACTGGAGGCAGGTGATTCAGCCTAGGCTTAGCAATGGTGCCAATGAAAACGTGTGGAGGCAGCCATTTTCTGGCACTTTTGTGCTCCCCTTGGGATGCCTTTCGCAGCTGCCGTGTGCCTGGAGCTCAGAGCTTGCTGGTTTAAAAAGCTCTACACCTAGGCGTAACCCTAACCCTAACCGTAACACTGGTCATTTAAATCAGCCTGGGTTTAGGAATTATCCCAAGGGAAAAGCTGTGGAGACAGCCATGTTGTGGCACTTTTGCGCTCCCCTTGGGATGCCTTTCACAGCTGCAGTGTGCTTGGAGCACAGGGCTTCCTGGTTTAAAAAACCACAACTTTAGCCCAAACTGGAGGCTTCGAAATCAGCCTTTGTTTCGGGACGTCTCCAAGGAAAAAGCTGTGGAGGCAGGCATGTTGAGGCAGTTCTGCGCTCTTCTTGGGTAGTCCTTCGCAGCTGCTGTGTTCTTGGAACTCAGGGCTTTCTGGTTAAAAGAACACTAACCCTAGGCCTAACTCAAACCTTAAGCCTAGGAAGGAAAATCAGCCTATGATTCGGGATGGTCTCATGGAAATAGCAGTGGAGGCAGCCAAGTTGTGTGACTTTTGCGCTCCCCTTGGGATGCCTTTCACAGCTGCAGTGTGCTTGGAGCACAGGGCTTCCTGGTGTAAAAACCACAACTTTAGCCCAAACTGGAGGCTTCGAAATCAGCCTTCGTTTCGGGACGTCCCCAAGGAAAAAGCTGTGGAGGCAGGCATGTTGAGGCACTTCTGCGCTCTTCTTGGGTAGTCCTTCGCAGCTGCTGTGTTCTTGGAACTCAGGGCTTTCTGGTTAAAAGAACACTAACCCTAGGCCTAACTCAAACCTTAAGCCTAGGAAGGAAAATCAGCCTATGATTCGGGATGGTCTCATGGAAATAGCAGTGGAGGCAGCCAAGTTGTGTCACTTTTGCGCTCCCCTTGGGATGCCTTTCACAGCTGCAGTGTGCCTGGAGCACAGGGCTTCCTGGTTTTAAAAGTCCTAGGCCTAAGCCTAACAGTAACCCTAGGAAGGTAAATCAGCCGGGTATTAGGGTTCTTCCTAAGGAAAAAGCTGTGAAAGCAGCCATGTTGTGGCACTTCTGCGCTCCCTTTGGGATGCCTTTGGCAGATGCAGTAAGCCTGGAACTCAGGGCTTCCTGGTTAAAAAAATCCTTGCCCTTGGCTGAGCCCTAACCCTAACCCTAGGCAGATAAATCAGCCTAGGTATAGGGATGGTGCCAAGGAAAAAGCTGTGAAAGCTGCCATGTTGTTGCACTTTTGTACTCCCCTTGGGATGCCTTTCACAGCTGCCGTGTGCCTGGAGCTCAGGGCTTCCTGGTTTAAAAAACCATGTCCCTAGCTGAGACTGGAGGCAGGTGATTCAGCCTAGGCTTAGCAATGGTGCCAATGAAAACGTGTGGAGGCAGCCATTTTCTGGCCCTTTTGTGCTCCCCTTGGGATGCTTTTCGCAGCTGCCGTGTGCCTGGAGCTCAGAGCTTGCTGGTTTAAAAAGCTCTACACCTAGGCGTAACCCTAACCCTAACCATAACACTGGTCATTTAAATCAGCCTGGGTTTAGGAATTATCCCAAGGGAAAAGCTGTGGAGACAGCCATGTTGTGGCACTTTTGCGCTCCCCTTGGGATGCCTTTCACAGCTGCAGTGTGCTTGGAGCACAGGGCTTCCTGGTTTAAAAAACCACAACTTTAGCCCAAACTGGAGGCTTCTAAATCAGCCTTCGTTTCGGGACGTCCCCAAGGAAAAAGCTGTGGAGGCAGGCATGTTGAGGCACTTCTGCGCTCTTCTTGGGTAGTCCTTCGCAGCTGCTGTGTTCTTGGAACTCAGGGCTTTCTGGTTAAAAGAACACTAACCCTAGGCCTAACTCAAACCTTAAGCCTAGGAAGGAAAATCAGCCTATGATTCGGGATGGTCTCATGGAAATAGCAGTGGAGGCAGCCAAGTTGTGTCACTTTTGCGCTCCCCTTGGGATGCCTTTAACAGCTGCAGTGTGCCTGGAGCACAGGGCTTCCTGGTTTTAAAAGTCCTAGGCCTAAGCCTAAGAGTAACCCTAGGAAGGTAAATCAGCCGGGTATTAGGGTTCTTCCTAAGGAAAAAGCTGTGAAAGCAGCCATGTTGTGGCACTTCTGCGCTCCCTTTGGGATGCCTTTGGCAGATGCAGTAAGCCTGGAACTCAGGGCTTCCTGCTTAAAAAAATCCTTGCCCTTGGCTGAGCCCTAACCCTAACCCTAGGCAGATAAATCAGCCTAGGTAGAGGGATGGTGCCAAGGAAAAAGCTGTGAAAGCTGCCATGTTGTTGCACTTTTGTACTCCCCTTGGGATGCCTTTCACAGCTGCCGTGTGCCTGGAGCTCAGGGCTTCCTGGTTTAAAAAACCATGTCCCTAGCTGAGACTGGAGGCAGGTGATTCATCCTAGGCTTAGCAATGGTGCCAATGAAAACGTGTGGAGGCAGCCATTTTCTGGCACTTTTGTGCTCCCCTTGGGATGCCTTTCGCAGCTGCCGTGTGCCTGGAGCTCAGAGCTTGCTGGTTTAAAAAGCTCTACACCTAGGCGTAACCCTAACCCTAACCGTAACACTGGTCATTTAAATCAGCCTGGGTTTAGGAATTATCCCAAGGGAAAAGCTGTGGAGACAGCCATGTTGTGGCACTTTTGCGCTCCCCTTGGGATGCCTTTCACAGCTGCAGTGTGCTTGGAGCACAGGGCTTCCTGGTGTAAAAAACCACAACTTTAGCCCAAACTGGAGGCTTCTAAATCAGCCTTCGTTTTGGGACGTCCCCAAGGAAAAAGCTGTGGAGGCAGGCATGTTGAGGCACTTCTGCGCTCTTCTTGGGTAGTCCTTCGCAGCTGCTGTGTTCTTGGAACTCAGGGCTTTCTGGTTAAAAGAACACTAACCCTAGGCCTAACTCAAACCTTAAGCCTAGGAAGGAAAATCAGCCTATGATTCGGGATGGTCTCATGGAAATAGCAGTGGAGGCAGCCAAGTTGTGTCACTTTTGCGCTCCCCTTGGGATGCCTTTAACAGCTGCAGTGTGCCTGGAGCACAGGGCTTCCTGGTTTTAAAAGTCCTAGGCCTAAGCCTAAGAGTAACCCTAGGAAGGTAAATCAGCCGGGTATTAGGGTTCTTCCTAAGGAAAAAGCTGTGAAAGCAGCCATGTTGTGGCACTTCTGCGCTCCCTTTGGGATGCCTTTGGCAGATGCAGTAAGCCTGGAACTCAGGGCTTCCTGGTTAAAAAAATCCTAGCCCTAGGCTGAGCCCTAACCCTAAGCCTAGGCAGATAAATCAGCCTAGGTATAGGGATGGTGCCAAGGAAAAAGCTGTGAAAGCTGCCATGTTGTTGCACTTTTGTACTCCCCTTGGGATGCCTTTCACAGCTGCCAAGTGCCTGGAGCTCAGGGCTTCCTGGTTTAAAAAACCATGTCCCTAGCTGAGACTGGAGGCAGGTGATTCAGCCTAGGTTAGCAATTGTGCCAATGAAAACGTGTGGAGGCAGCCATTTTCTGGCACTTTTGTGCTCCCCTTGGGATGCCTTTCGCAGCTGCCGTGTGCCTGGAGCTCAGAGCTTGCTGGTTTAAAAAGCTCTACACCTAGGCGTAACCCTAACCCTAACCATAACACTGGTCATTTAAATCAGCCTGGGTTTAGGAATTATCCCAAGGGAAAAGCTGTGGAGACAGCCATGTTGTGGCACTTTTGCGCTCCCCTTGGGATGCCTTTCACAGCTGCAGTGTGCTTGGAACACAGGGCTTCCTGGTTTAAAAAACCACAACTTTAGCCCAAACTGGAGGCTTCTAAATCAGCCTTCGTTTCGGGACGTCCCCAAGGAAAAAGCTGTGGAGGCAGGCATGTTGAGGCACTTCTGCGCTCTTCTTGGGTAGTCCTTCGCAGCTGCTGTGTTCTTGGAACTCAGGGCTTTCTGGTTAAAAGAACACTAACCCTAGGCCTAACTCAAACCTTAAGCCTAGGAAGGAAAATCAGCCTATGATTCGGGATGGTCTCATGGAAATAGCAGTGGAGGCAGCCAAGTTGTGTCACTTTTGCGCTCCCCTTGGGATGCCTTTAACAGCTGCAGTGTGCCTGGAGCACAGGGCTTCCTGGTTTTAAAAGTCCTAGGCCTAAGCCTAACAGTAACCCTAGGAAGGTAAATCAGCCGGGTATTAGGGTTCTTCCTAAGGAAAAAGCTGTGAAAGCAGCCATGTTGTGGCACTTCTGCGCTCCCTTTGGGATGCCTTTGGCAGATGCAGTAAGCCTGGAACTCAGGGCTTCCTGGTTAAAAAAATCCTTGCCCTTGGCTGAGCCCTAACCCTAAGCCTAGGCAGATAAATCAGCCTAGGTATAGGGATGGTGCCAAGGAAAAAGCTGTGAAAGCTGCCATGTTGTTGCACTTTTGTACTCCCCTTGGGATGCCTTTCACAGCTGCCAAGTGCCTGGAGCTCAGGGCTTCCTGGTTTAAAAAACAATGTCCCTAGCTGAGACTGGAGGCAGGTGATTCAGCCTAGGCTTAGCAATGGTGCCAATGAAAACGTGTGGAGGCAGCCATTTTCTGGCACTTTTGTGCTCCCCTTGGGATGCCTTTCGCAGCTGCCGTGTGCCTGGAGCTCAGAGCTTGCTGGTTTAAAAAGCTCTACACCTAGGCGTAACCCTAACCCTAACCGTAACACTGGTCATTTAAATCAGCCTGGGTTTAGGAATTATCCCAAGGGAAAAGCTGTGGAGACAGCCATGTTGTGGCACTTTTGCGCTCCCCTTGGGATGCCTTTCACAGCTGCAGTGCGCATGGAGCACAGGGCTTCCTGCTTTAAAAAACCACAACTTTAGCCCAAACTGGAGGCTTCTAAATCAGCCTTCGTTTCGGGACGTCCCCAAGGAAAAAGCTGTGGAGGCAGGCATGTTGAGGCACTTCTGCGCTCTTCTTGGGTAGTCCTTCACAGCTGCTGTGTTCTTGGAACTCAGGGCTTTCTGGTTAAAAGAACACTAACCCTAGGCCTAACTCAAACCTTAAGCCTAGGAAGGAAAATCTATGATTCGGGATGGTCTCATGGAAATAGCAGTGGAGGCAGCCAAGTTGTGTCACTTTTGCGCTCCCCTTGGGATGCCTTTCACAGCTGCAGTGTGCCTGGAGCACAGGGCTTCCTGGTTTTAAAAGTCCTAGGCCTAAGCCTAACAGTAACCCTAGGAAGGTAAATCAGCCGGGTATTAGGGTTCTTCCTAAGGAAAAAGCTGTGAAAGCAGCCATGTTGTGGCACTTCTGCGCTCCCTTTGGGATGCCTTTGGCAGATGCAGTAAGCCTGGAACTCAGGGCTTCCTGGTTAAAAAAATCCTAGCCCTAGGCTGAGCCCTAACCCTAACCCTAGGCAGATAAATCAGCCTAGGTATAGGGATGGTGCCAAGGAAAAAGCTGTGAAAGCTGCCATGTTGTTGCACTTTTGTACTCCCCTTGGGATGCCTTTCACAGCTGCCGTGTGCCTGGAGCTCAGGGCTTCCTGGTTTAAAAAACCATGTCCCTAGCTGAGACTGGAGGCAGGTGATTCAGCCTAGGCTTAGCAATGGTGCCAATGAAAACGTGTGGAGGCAGCCATTTTCTGGCACTTTTGTGCTCCCCTTGGGATGCCTTTCGCAGCTGCCGTGTGCCTGGAGCTCAGAGCTTGCTGGTTTAAAAAGCTCTACACCTAGGCGTAACCCTAACCCTAACCGTAACACTGGTCATTTAAATCAGCCTGGGTTTAGGAATCATCCCAAGGGAAAAGCTGTGGAGACAGCCATGTTGTGGCACTTTTGCGCTCCCCTTGGGATGCCTTTCACAGCTGCAGTGTGCTTGGAGCACAGGGCTTCCTGGTGTAAAAAACCACAACTTTAGCCCAAACTGGAGGCTTCTAAATCAGCCTTCGTTTCGGGACGTCCCCAAGGAAAAAGCTGTGGAGGCAGGCATGTTGAGGCACTTCTGCGCTCTTCTTGGGTAGTCCTTCGCAGCTGCTGTGTTCTTGGAACTCAGGGCTTTCTGGTTAAAAGAACACTAACCCTAGGCCTAACTCAAACCTTAAGCCTAGGAAGGAAAATCTATGATTCGGGATGGTCTCATGGAAATAGCAGTGGAGGCAGCCAAGTTGTGTCACTTTTGCGCTCCCCTTGGGATGCCTTTAACAGCTGCAGTGTGCCTGGAGCACAGGGCTTCCTGGTTTTAAAAGTCCTAGGCCTAAGCCTAACAGTAACCCTAGGAAGGTAAATCAGCCGGGTATTAGGGTTCTTCCTAAGGAAAAAGCTGTGAAAGCAGCCATGTTGTGGCACTTCTGCGCTCCCTTTGGGATGCCTTTGGCAGATGCAGTAAGCCTGGAACTCAGGGCTTCCTGGTTAAAAAAATCCTTGCCCTTGGCTGAGCCCTAACCCTAACCCTAGGCAGATAAATCAGCCTAGGTATAGGGATGGTGCCAAGGAAAAAGCTGTGAAAGCTGCCATGTTGTTGCACTTTTGTACTCCCCTTGGGATGCCTTTCACAGCTGCCAAGTGCCTGGAGCTCAGGGCTTCCTGGTTTAAAAAACAATGTCCCTAGCTGAGACTGGAGGCAGGTGATTCAGCCTAGGCTTAGCAATGGTGCCAATGAAAACGTGTGGAGGCAGCCATTTTCTGGCACTTTTGTGCTCCCCTTGGGATGCCTTTCGCAGCTGCCGTGTGCCTGGAGCTCAGAGCTTGCTGGTTTAAAAAGCTCTACACCTAGGCGTAACCCTAACCCTAACCGTAACACTGGTCATTTAAATCAGCCTGGGTTTAGGAATTATCCCAAGGGAAAAGCTGTGGAGACAGCCATGTTGTGGCACTTTTGCGCTCCCCTTGGGATGCCTTTCACAGCTGCAGTGTGCTTGGAGCACAGGGCTTCCTGGTGTAAAAAACCACAACTTTAGCCCAAACTGGAGGCTTCTAAATCAGCCTTCGTTTCGGGACGTCCCCAAGGAAAAAGCTGTGGAGGCAGGCATGTTGAGGCACTTCTGCGCTCTTCTTGGGTAGTCCTTCGCAGCTGCTGTGTTCTTGGAACTCAGGGCTTTCTGGTTAAAAGAACACTAACCCTAGGCCTAACTCAAACCTTAAGCCTAGGAAGGAAAATCAGCCTATGATTCGGGATGGTCTCATGGAAATAGCAGTGGAGGCAGCCAAGTTGTGTCACTTTTGCGCTCCCCTTGGGATGCCTTTAACAGCTGCAGTGTGCCTGGAGCACAGGGCTTCCTGGTTTTAAAAGTCCTAGGCCTAAGCCTAACAGTAACCCTAGGAAGGTAAATCAGCCGGGTATTAGGGTTCTTCCTAAGGAAAAAGCTGTGAAAGCAGCCATGTTGTGGCACTTCACCGCTCCCTTTGGGATGCCTTTGGCAGATGCAGTAAGCCTGGAACTCAGGGCTTCCTGCTTAAAAAAATCCTTGCCCTTGGCTGAGCCCTAACCCTAAGCCTAGGCAGATAAATCAGCCTAGGTATAGGGATGGTGCCAAGGAAAAAGCTGTGAAAGCTGCCATGTTGTTGCACTTTTGTACTCCCCTTGGGATGCCTTTCACAGCTGCCAAGTGCCTGGAGCTCAGGGCTTCCTGGTTTAAAAAACAATGTCCCTAGCTGAGACTGGAGGCAGGTGATTCAGCCTAGGCTTAGCAATAGTGCCAATGAAAACGTGTGGAGGCAGCCATTTTCTGGCACTTTTGTGCTCCCCTTGGGATGCCTTTCGCAGCTGCCGTGTGCCTGGAGCTCAGAGCTTGCTGGTTTAAAAAGCTCTACACCTAGGCGTAACCCTAACCCTAACCGTAACACTGGTCATTTAAATCAGCCTGGGTTTAGGAATTATCCCAAGGGAAAAGCTGTGGAGACAGCCATGTTGTGGCACTTTTGCGCTCCCCTTGGGATGCCTTTCACAGCTGCAGTGTGCTTGGAGCACAGGGCTTCCTGGTGTAAAAAACCACAACTTTAGCCCAAACTGGAGGCTTCTAAATCAGCCTTCGTTTCGGGACGTCCCCAAGGAAAAAGCTGTGGAGGCAGGCATGTTGAGGCACTTCTGCGCTCTTCTTGGGTAGTCCTTCGCAGCTGCTGTGTTCTTGGAACTCAGGGCTTTCTGGTTAAAAGAACACTAACCCTAGGCCTAACTCAAACCTTAAGCCTAGGAAGGAAAATCAGCCTATGATTCGGGATGGTCTCATGGAAATAGCAGTGGAGGCAGGCAAGTTGTGTCACTTTTTCGCTCCCCTTGGGATGCCTTTAACAGCTGCAGTGTGCCTGGAGCACAGGGCTTCCTGGTTTTAAAAGTCCTAGGCCTAAGCCTAACAGTAACCCTAGGAAGGTAAATCAGCCGGGTATTAGGGTTCTTCCTAAGGAAAAAGCTGTGAAAGCAGCCATGTTGTGGCACTTCTGCGCTCCCTTTGGGATGCCTTTGGCAGATGCAGTAAGCCTGGAACTCAGGGCTTCCTGCTTAAAAAAATCCTTGCCCTTGGCTGAGCCCTAACCCTAACCCTAGGCAGATAAATCAGCCTAGGTATAGGGATGGTGCCAAGGAAAAAGCTGTGAAAGCTGCCATGTTGTTGCACTTTTGTACTCCCCTTGGGATGCCTTTCACAGCTGCCAAGTGCCTGGAGCTCAGGGCTTCCTGGTTTAAAAAACAATGTCCCTAGCTGAGACTGGAGGCAGGTGATTCAGCCTAGGCTTAGCAATGGTGCCAATGAAAACGTGTGGAGGCAGCCATTTTCTGGCACTTTTGTGCTCCCCTTGGGATGCCTTTCGCAGCTGCCGTGTGCCTGGAGCTCAGAGCTTGCTGGTTTAAAAAGCTCTACACCTAGGCGTAACCCTAACCCTAACCGTAACACTGGTCATTTAAATCAGCCTGGGTTTAGGAATTATCCCAAGGGAAAAGCTGTGGAGACAGCCATGTTGTGGCACTTTTGCGCTCCCCTTGGGATGCCTTTCACAGCTGCAGTGTGCTTGGAGCACAGGGCTTCCTGGTTTAAAAAACCACAACTTTAGCCCAAACTGGAGGCTTCTAAATCAGCCTTCGTTTCGGGACGTCCCCAAGGAAAAAGCTGTGGAGGCAGGCATGTTGAGGCACTTCTGCGCTCTTCTTGGGTAGTCCTTCGCAGCTGCTGTGTTCTTGGAACTCAGGGCTTTCTGGTTAAAAGAACACTAACCCTAGGCCTAACTCAAACCTTAAGCCTAGGAAGGAAAATCAGCCTATGATTCGGGATGGTCTCATGGAAATAGCAGTGGAGGCAGCCAAGTTGTGTCACTTTTGCGCTCCCCTTGGGATGCCTTTAACAGCTGCAGTGTGCCTGGAGCACAGGGCTTCCTGGTTTTAAAAGTCCTAGGCCTAAGCCTAACAGTAACCCTAGGAAGGTAAATCAGCCGGGTATTAGGGTTCTTCCTAAGGAAAAAGCTGTGAAAGCAGCCATGTTGTGGCACTTCTGCGCTCCCTTTGGGATGCCTTTGGCAGATGCAGTAAGCCTGGAACTCAGGGCTTCCTGGTTAAAAAAATCCTAGCCCTTGGCTGAGCCCTAACCCTAACCCTAGGCAGATAAATCAGCCTAGGTATAGGGATGGTGCCAAGGAAAAAGCTGTGAAAGCTGCCATGTTGTTGCACTTTTGTACTCCCCTTGGGATGCCTTTCACAGCTGCCGTGTGCCTGGAGCTCAGGGCTTCCTGGTTTAAAAAACCATGTCCCTAGCTGAGACTGGAGGCAGGTGATTCAGCTTAGGCTAAGCAATGGTGCCAATGAAAACGTGTGGAGGCAGCCATTTTCTGGCACTTTTGTGCTCCCCTTGGGATGCTTTTCGCAGCTGCCGTGTGCCTGGAGCTCAGAGCTTGCTGGTTTAAAAAGCTCTACACCTAGGCGTAACCCTAACCCTAACCGTAACACTGGTCATTTAAATCAGCCTGGGTTTAGGAATTATCCCAAGGGAAAAGCTGTGGAGACAGCCATGTTGTGGCACTTTTGCGCTCCCCTTGGGATGCCTTTCACAGCTGCAGTGTGCTTGGAGCACAGGGCTTCCTGGTTTAAAAACCACAACTTTAGCCCAAACTGGAGGCTTCTAAATCAGCCTTCGTTTCGGGACGTCCCCAAGGAAAAAGCTGTGGAGGCAGGCATGTTGAGGCACTTCTGCGCTCTTCTTGGGTAGTCCTTCGCAGCTGCTGTGTTCTTGGAACTCAGGGCTTTCTGGTTAAAAGAACACTAACCCTAGGCCTAACTCAAACCTTAAGCCTAGGAAGGAAAATCAGCCTATGATTCGGGATGGTCTCATGGAAATAGCAGTGGAGGCAGGCAAGTTGTGTCACTTTTTCGCTCCCCTTGGGATGCCTTTAACAGCTGCAGTGTGCCTGGAGCACAGGGCTTCCTGGTTTTAAAAGTCCTAGGCCTAAGCCTAACAGTAACCCTAGGAAGGTAAATCAGCCGGGTATTAGGGTTCTTCCTAAGGAAAAAGCTGTGAAAGCAGCCATGTTGTGGCACTTCTGCGCTCCCTTTGGGATGCCTTTGGCAGATGCAGTAAGCCTGGAACTCAGGGCTTCCTGGTTAAAAAAATCCTTGCCCTTGGCTGAGCCCTAACCCTAACCCTAGGCAGATAAATCAGCCTAAGTATAGGGATGGTGCCAAGGAAAAAGCTGTGAAAGCTGCCATGTTGTTGCACTTTTGTACTCCGCTTGGGATGCCTTTCACAGCTGCCGTGTGCCTGGAGCTCAGGGCTTCCTGGTTTAAAAACCATGTCCCTAGCTGAGACTGGAGGCAGGTGATTCAGCCTAGGCTTAGCAATGGTGCCAATGAAAACGTGTGGAGGCAGCCATTTTCTGGCACTTTTGTGCTCCCCTTGGGATGCCTTTCGCAGCTGCCGTGTGCCTGGAGCTCAGAGCTTGCTGGTTTAAAAAGCTCTACACCTAGGCGTAACCCTAACCCTAACCGTAACACTGGTCATTTAAATCAGCCTGGGTTTAGGAATTATCCCAAGGGAAAAGCTGTGGAGACAGCCATGTTGTGGCACTTTTGCGCTCCCCTTGGGATGCCTTTCACAGCTGCAGTGTGCTTGGAGCACAGGGCTTCCTGGTTTAAAAAACCACAACTTTAGCCCAAACTGGAGGCTTCTAAATCAGCCTTCGTTTCGGGACGTCCCCAAGGAAAAAGCTGTGGAGGCAGGCATGTTGAGGCACTTCTGCGCTCTTCTTGGGTAGTCCTTCGCAGCTGCTGTGTTCTTGGAACTCAGGGCTTTCTGGTTAAAAGAACACTAACCCTAGGCCTAACTCAAACCTTAAGCCTAGGAAGGAAAATCAGCCTATGATTCGGGATGGTCTCATGGAAATAGCAGTGGAGGCAGCCAAGTTGTGTCACTTTTGCGCTCCCCTTGGGATGCCTTTAACAGCTGCAGTGTGCCTGGAGCACAGGGCTTCCTGGTTTTAAAAGTCCTAGGCCTAAGCCTAACAGTAACCCTAGGAAGGTAAATCAGCCGGGTATTAGGGTTCTTCCTAAGGAAAAAGCTGTGAAAGCAGCCATGTTGTGGACCTTCTGCGCTCCCTTTGGGATGCCTTTGGCAGATGCAGTAAGCCTGGAACTCAGGGCTTCCTGGTTAAAAAAATCCTTGCCCTTGGCTGAGCCCTAACCCTTAGCCTAGGCAGATAAATCAGCCTTGGTATAGGGATGGTGCCAAGGAAAAAGCTGTGAAAGCTGCCATGTTGTTGCACTTTTGTACTCCCCTTGGGATGCCTTTCACAGCTGCCAAGTGCCTGGAGCTCAGGGCTTCCTGGTTTAAAAAACCATGTCCCTAGCTGAGACTGGAGGCAGGTGATTCAGCCTAGGCTTAGCAATAGTGCCAATGAAAACGTGTGGAGGCAGCCATTTTCTGGCACTTTTGTGCTCCCCTTGGGATGCCTTTCGCAGCTGCCGTGTGCCTGGAGCTCAGAGCTTGCTGGTTTAAAAAGCTCTACACCTAGGCGTAACCCTAACCCTAACCGTAACACTGGTCATTTAAATCAGCCTGGGTTTAGGAATTATCCCAAGGGAAAAGCTGTGGAGACAGCCATGTTGTGGCACTTTTGCGCTCCCCTTGGGATGCCTTTCACAGCTGCAGTGTGCTTGGAGCACAGGGCTTCCTGGTTTAAAAAACCACAACTTTAGCCCAAATTGGAGGCTCTAAATCAGCCTTCGTTTCGGGACGTCCCCAAGGAAAAAGCTGTGGAGGCAGGCATGTTGAGGCACTTCTGCGCTCTTCTTGGGTAGTCCTTCGCAGCTGCTGTGTTCTTGGAACTCAGGGCTTTCTGGTTAAAAGAACACTAACCCTAGGCCTAACTCAAACCTTAAGCCTAGGAAGGAAAATCAGCCTATGATTCGGGATGGTCTCATGGAAATAGCAGTGGAGGCAGCCAAGTTGTGTCACTTTTGCGCTCCCCTTGGGATGCCTTTAACAGCTGCAGTGTGCCTGGAGCACAGGGCTTCCTGGTTTTAAAAGTCCTAGGCCTAAGCCTAACAGTAACCCTAGGAAGGTAAATCAGCCGGGTATTAGGGTTCTTCCTAAGGAAAAAGCTGTGAAAGCAGCCATGTTGTGGCACTTCTGCGCTCCCTTTGGGATGCCTTTGGCAGATGCAGTAAGCCTGGAACTCAGGGCTTCCTGGTTAAAAAAATCCTTGCCCTTGGCTGAGCCCTAACCCTAAGCCTAGGCAGATAAATCAGCCTAGGTATAGGGATGGTGCCAAGGAAAAAGCTGTGAAAGCTGCCATGTTGTTGCACTTTTGTACTCCCCTTGGGATGCCTTTCACAGCTGCCGTGTGCCTGGAGCTCAGGGCTTCCTGGTTTAAAAAACCATGTCCCTAGCTGAGACTGGAGGCAGGTGATTCAGCCTAGGCTTAGCAATGGTGCCAATGAAAACGTGTGGAGGCAGCCATTTTCTGGCACTTTTGTGCTCCCCTTGGGATGCCTTTTGCAGCTGCCGTGTGCCTGGAGCTCAGAGCTTGCTGGTTTAAAAAGCTCTACACCTAGGCGTAACCCTAACCCTAACCGTAACACTGGTCATTTAAATCAGCCTGGGTTTAGGAATTATCCCAAGGGAAAAGCTGTGGAGACAGCCATGTTGTGGCACTTTTGCGCTCCCCTTGGGATGCCTTTCACAGCTGCAGTGTGCTTGGAGCACAGGGCTTCCTGGTTTAAAAAACCACAACTTTAGCCCAAACTGGAGGCTTCTAAATCAGCCTTCGTTTCGGGACGTCCCCAAGGAAAAAGCTGTGGAGGCAGGCATGTTGAGGCACTTCTGCGCTCTTCTTGGGTAGTCCTTCGCAGCTGCTGTGTTCTTGGAACTCAGGGCTTTCTGGTTAAAAGAACACTAACCCTAGGCCTAACTCAAACCTTAAGCCTAGGAAGGAAAATCAGCCTATGATTCGGGATGGTCTCATGGAAATAGCAGTGGAGGCAGCCAAGTTGTGTCACTTTTGCGCTCCCCTTGGGATGCCTTTAACAGCTGCAGTGTGCCTGGAGCACAGGGCTTCCTGGTTTTAAAAGTCCTAGGCCTAAGCCTAACAGTAACCCTAGGAAGGTAAATCAGCCGGGTATTAGGGTTCTTCCTAAGGAAAAAGCTGTGAAAGCAGCCATGTTGTGGACCTTCTGCGCTCCCTTTGGGATGCCTTTGGCAGATGCAGTAAGCCTGGAACTCAGGGCTTCCTGGTTAAAAAAATCCTTGCCCTTGGCTGAGCCCTAACCCTTAGCCTAGGCAGATAAATCAGCCTAGGTATAGGGATGGTGCCAAGGAAAAAGCTGTGAAAGCTGCCATGTTGTTGCACTTTTGTACTCCCCTTGGGATGCCTTTCACAGCTGCCAAGTGCCTGGAGCTCAGGGCTTCCTGGTTTAAAAAACCATGTCCCTAGCTGAGACTGGAGGCAGGTGATTCAGCCTAGGCTTAGCAATAGTGCCAATGAAAACGTGTGGAGGCAGCCATTTTCTGGCACTTTTGTGCTCCCCTTGGGATGCCTTTCGCAGCTGCCGTGTGCCTGGAGCTCAGAGCTTGCTGGTTTAAAAAGCTCTACACCTAGGCGTAACCCTAACCCTAACCGTAACACTGGTCATTTAAATCAGCCTGGGTTTAGGAATTATCCCAAGGGAAAAGCTGTGGAGACAGCCATGTTGTGGCACTTTTGCGCTCCCCTTGGGATGCCTTTCACAGCTGCAGTGTGCTTGGAGCACAGGGCTTCCTGGTTTAAAAAACCACAACTTTAGCCCAAATTGGAGGCTCTAAATCAGCCTTCGTTTCGGGACGTCCCCAAGGAAAAAGCTGTGGAGGCAGGCATGTTGAGGCACTTCTGCGCTCTTCTTGGGTAGTCCTTCGCAGCTGCTGTGTTCTTGGAACTCAGGGCTTTCTGGTTAAAAGAACACTAACCCTAGGCCTAACTCAAACCTTAAGCCTAGGAAGGAAAATCAGCCTATGATTCGGGATGGTCTCATGGAAATAGCAGTGGAGGCAGCCAAGTTGTGTCACTTTTGCGCTCCCCTTGGGATGCCTTTAACAGCTGCAGTGTGCCTGGAGCACAGGGCTTCCTGGTTTTAAAAGTCCTAGGCCTAAGCCTAACAGTAACCCTAGGAAGGTAAATCAGCCGGGTATTAGGGTTCTTCCTAAGGAAAAAGCTGTGAAAGCAGCCATGTTGTGGCACTTCTGCGCTCCCTTTGGGATGCCTTTGGCAGATGCAGTAAGCCTGGAACTCAGGGCTTCCTGGTTAAAAAAATCCTTGCCCTTGGCTGAGCCCTAACCCTAAGCCTAGGCAGATAAATCAGCCTAGGTATAGGGATGGTGCCAAGGAAAAAGCTGTGAAAGCTGCCATGTTGTTGCACTTTTGTACTCCCCTTGGGATGCCTTTCACAGCTGCCGTGTGCCTGGAGCTCAGGGCTTCCTGGTTTAAAAAACCATGTCCCTAGCTGAGACTGGAGGCAGGTGATTCAGCCTAGGCTTAGCAATGGTGCCAATGAAAACGTGTGGAGGCAGCCATTTTCTGGCACTTTTGTGCTCCCCTTGGGATGCCTTTCGCAGCTGCCGTGTGCCTGGAGCTCAGAGCTTGCTGGTTTAAAAAGCTCTACACCTAGGCGTAACCCTAACCCTAACCGTAACACTGGTCATTTAAATCAGCCTGGGTTTAGGAATTATCCCAAGGGAAAAGCTGTGGAGACAGCCATGTTGTGGCACTTTTGCGCTCCCCTTGGGATGCCTTTCACAGCTGCAGTGTGCTTGGAGCACAGGGCTTCCTGGTTTAAAAAACCACAACTTTAGCCCAAACTGGAGGCTTCTAAATCAGCCTTCGTTTCGGGACGTCCCCAAGGAAAAAGCTGTGGAGGCAGGCATGTTGAGGCACTTCTGCGCTCTTCTTGGGTAGTCCTTCGCAGCTGCTGTGTTCTTGGAACTCAGGGCTTTCTGGTTAAAAGAACACTAACCCTAGGCCTAACTCAAACCTTAAGCCTAGGAAGGAAAATCAGCCTATGATTCGGGATGGTCTCATGGAAATAGCAGTGGAGGCAGCCAAGTTGTGTCACTTTTGCGCTCCCCTTGGGATGCCTTTAACAGCTGCAGTGTGCCTGGAGCACAGGGCTTCCTGGTTTTAAAAGTCCTAGGCCTAAGCCTAACAGTAACCCTAGGAAGGTAAATCAGCCGGGTATTAGGGTTCTTCCTAAGGAAAAAGCTGTGAAAGCAGCCATGTTGTGGCACTTCTGCGCTCCCTTTGGGATGCCTTTGGCAGATGCAGTAAGCCTGGAACTCAGGGCTTCCTGCTTAAAAAAATCCTTGCCCTTGGCTGAGCCCTAACCCTAAGCCTAGGCAGATAAATCAGCCTAGGTATAGGGATGGTGCCAAGGAAAAAGCTGTGAAAGCTGCCATGTTGTTGCACTTTTGTACTCCCCTTGGGATGCCTTTCACAGCTGCCAAGTGCCTGGAGCTCAGGGCTTCCTGGTTTAAAAAACAATGTCCCTAGCTGAGACTGGAGGCAGGTGATTCAGCCTAGGCTTAGCAATGGTGCCAATGAAAACGTGTGGAGGCAGCCATTTTCTGGCACTTTTGTGCTCCCCTTGGGATGCCTTTCGCAGCTGCCGTGTGCCTGGAGCTCAGAGCTTGCTGGTTTAAAAAGCTCTAAACCTAGGCGTAACCCTAACCCTAACCGTAACACTGGTCATTTAAATCAGCCTGGGTTTAGGAATTATCCCAAGGGAAAAGCTGTGGAGACAGCCATGTTGTGGCACTTTTGCGCTCCCCTTGGGATGCCTTTCACAGCTGCAGTGTGCTTGGAGCACAGGGCTTCCTGGTTTAAAAAACCACAACTTTAGCCCAAACTGGAGGCTTCTAAATCAGCCTTCGTTTCGGGACGTCCCCAAGGAAAAAGCTGTGGAGGCAGGCATGTTGAGGCACTTCTGCGCTCTTCTTGGGTAGTCCTTCGCAGCTGCTGTGTTCTTGGAACTCAGGGCTTTCTGGTTAAAAGAACACTAACCCTAGGCCTAACTCAAACCTTAAGCCTAGGAAGGAAAATCAGCCTATGATTCGGGATGGTCTCATGGAAATAGCAGTGGAGGCAGCCAAGTTGTGTCACTTTTGCGCTCCCCTTGGGATGCCTTTCACAGCTGCAGTGTGCCTGGAGCACAGGGCTTCCTGGTTTTAAAAGTCCTAGGCCTAAGCCTAACAGTAACCCTAGGAAGGTAAATCAGCCGGGTATTAGGGTTCTTCCTAAGGAAAAAGCTGTGAAAGCAGCCATGTTGTGGCACTTCTGCGCTCCCTTTGGGATGCCTTTGGCAGATGCAGTAAGCCTGGAACTCAGGGCTTCCTGGTTAAAAAAATCCTTGCCCTTGGCTGAGCCCTAACCCTAAGCCTAGGCAGATAAATCAGCCTAAGTATAGGGATGGTGCCAAGGAAAAAGCTGTGAAAGCTGCCATGTTGTTGCACTTTTGTACTCCGCTTGGGATGCCTTTCACAGCTGCCGTGTGCCTGGAGCTCAGGGCTTCCTGGTTTAAAAAACCATGTCCCTAGCTGAGACTGGAGGCAGGTCATTCAGCCTAGGCTTAGCAATGGTGCCAATGAAAACGTGTGGAGGCAGCCATTTTCTGGCACTTTTGTGCTCCCCTTGGGATGCCTTTCGCAGCTGCCGTGTGCCTGGAGCTCAGAGCTTGCTGGTTTAAAAAGCTCTACACCTAGGCGTAACCCTAACCCTAACCGTAACACTGGTCATTTAAATCAGCCTGGGTTTAGGAATCATCCCAAGGGAAAAGCTGTGGAGACAGCCATGTTGTGGCACTTTTGCGCTCCCCTTGGGATGCCTTTCACAGCTGCAGTGTGCTTGGAGCACAGGGCTTCCTGGTGTAAAAAACCACAACTTTAGCCCAAACTGGAGGCTTCTAAATCAGCCTTCGTTTCGGGACGTCCCCAAGGAAAAAGCTGTGGAGGCAGGCATGTTGAGGCACTTCTGCGCTCTTCTTGGGTAGTCCTTCGCAGCTGCTGTGTTCTTGGAACTCAGGGCTTTCTGGTTAAAAGAACACTAACCCTAGGCCTAACTCAAACCTTAAGCCTAGGAAGGAAAATCAGCCTATGATTCGGGATGGTCTCATGGAAATAGCAGTGGAGGCAGCCAAGTTGTGTCACTTTTTCGCTCCCCTTGGGATGCCTTTAACAGCTGCAGTGTGCCTGGAGCACAGGGCTTCCTGGTTTTAAAAGTCCTAGGCCTAAGCCTAACAGTAACCCTAGGAAGGTAAATCAGCCGGGTATTAGGGTTCTTCCTAAGGAAAAAGCTGTGAAAGCAGCCATGTTGTGGCACTTCTGCGCTCCCTTTGGGATGCCTTTGGCAGATGCAGTAAGCCTGGAACTCAGGGCTTCCTGGTTAAAAAAATCCTTGCCCTTGGCTGAGCCCTAACCCTAACCCTAGGCAGATAAATCAGCCTAAGTATAGGGATGGTGCCAAGGAAAAAGCTGTGAAAGCTGCCATGTTGTTGCACTTTTGTACTCCCCTTGGGATGCCTTTCACAGCTGCCGTGTGCCTGGAGCTCAGGGCTTCCTGGTTTAAAAACCATGTCCCTAGCTGAGACTGGAGGCAGGTGATTCAGCCTAGGCTTAGCAATGGTGCCAATGAAAACGTGTGGAGGCAGCCATTTTCTGGCACTTTTGTGCTCCCCTTGGGATGCCTTTCGCAGCTGCCGTGTGCCTGGAGCTCAGAGCTTGCTGGTTTAAAAAGCTCTACACCTAGGCGTAACCCTAACCCTAACCGTAACACTGGTCATTTAAATCAGCCTGGGTTTAGGAATTATCCCAAGGGAAAAGCTGTGGAGACAGCCATGTTGTGGCACTTTTGCGCTCCCCTTGGGATGCCTTTCACAGCTGCAGTGTGCTTGGAGCACAGGGCTTCCTGGTTTAAAAAACCACAACTTTAGCCCAAACTGGAGGCTTCGAAATCAGCCTTCGTTTCGGGACGTCCCCAAGGAAAAAGCTGTGGAGGCAGGCATGTTGAGGCACTTCTGCGCTCTTCTTGGGTAGTCCTTCGCAGCTGCTGTGTTCTTGGAACTCAGGGCTTTCTGGTTAAAAGAACACTAACCCTAGGCCTAACTCAAACCTTAAGCCTAGGAAGGAAAATCAGCCTATGATTCGGGATGGTCTCATGGAAATAGCAGTGGAGGCAGCCAAGTTGTGTCACTTTTGCGCTCCCCTTGGGATGCCTTTAACAGCTGCAGTGTGCCTGGAGCACAGGGCTTCCTGGTTTTAAAAGTCCTAGGCCTAAGCCTAACAGTAACCCTAGGAAGGTAAATCAGCCGGGTATTAGGGTTCTTCCTAAGGAAAAAGCTGTGAAAGCAGCCATGTTGTGGCACTTCTGCGCTCCCTTTGGGATGCCTTTGGCAGATGCAGTAAGCCTGGAACTCAGGGCTTCCTGCTTAAAAAAATCCTTGCCCTTGGCTGAGCCCTAACCCTAACCCTAGGCAGATAAATCAGCCTAGGTATAGGGATGGTGCCAAGGAAAAAGCTGTGAAAGCTGCCATGTTGTTGCACTTTTGTACTCCCCTTGGGATGCCTTTCACAGCTGCCAAGTGCCTGGAGCTCAGGGCTTCCTGGTTTAAAAAACCATGTCCCTAGCTGAGACTGGAGGCAGGTGATTCAGCCTAGGCTTAGCAATGGTGCCAATGAAAACGTGTGGAGGCAGCCATTTTCTGGCACTTTTGTGCTCCCCTTGGGATGCCTTTCGCAGCTGCCGTGTGCCTGGAGCTCAGAGCTTGCTGGTTTAAAAAGCTCTACACCTAGGCGTAACCCTAACCCTAACCGTAACACTGGTCATTTAAATCAGCCTGGGTTTAGGAATTATCCCAAGGGAAAAGCTGTGGAGACAGCCATGTTGTGGCACTTTTGCGCTCCCCTTGGGATGCCTTTCACAGCTGCAGTGTGCTTGGAGCACAGGGCTTCCTGGTTTAAAAAACCACAACTTTAGCCCAAATTGGAGGCTTCTAAATCAGCCTTCGTTTCGGGACGTCCCCAAGGAAAAAGCTGTGGAGGCAGGCATGTTGAGGCACTTCTGCGCTCTTCTTGGGTAGTCCTTCGCAGCTGCTGTGTTCTTGGAACTCAGGGCTTTCTGGTTAAAAGAACACTAACCCTAGGCCTAACTCAAACCTTAAGCCTAGGAAGGAAAATCAGCCTATGATTCGGGATGGTCTCATGGAAATAGCAGTGGAGGCAGCCAAGTTGTGTCACTTTTGCGCTCCCCTTGGGATGCCTTTAACAGCTGCAGTGTGCCTGGAGCACAGGGCTTCCTGGTTTTAAAAGTCCTAGGCCTAAGCCTAACAGTAACCCTAGGAAGGTAAATCAGCCGGGTATTAGGGTTCTTCCTAAGGAAAAAGCTGTGAAAGCAGCCATGTTGTGGCACTTCTGCGCTCCCTTTGGGATGCCTTTGGCAGATGCAGTAAGCCTGGAACTCAGGGCTTCCTGGTTAAAAAAATCCTTGCCCTTGGCTGAGCCCTAACCCTAAGCCTAGGCAGATAAATCAGCCTAGGTATAGGGATGGTGCCAAGGAAAAAGCTGTGAAAGCTGCCATGTTGTTGCACTTTTGTACTCCCCTTGGGATGCCTTTCACAGCTGCCGTGTGCCTGGAGCTCAGGGCTTCCTGGTTTAAAAAAACCATGTCCCTAGCTGAGACTGGAGGCAGGTGATTCAGCCTAGGCTTAGCAATGGTGCCAATGAAAACGTGTGGAGGCAGCCATTTTCTGGCACTTTTGTGCTCCCCTTGGGATGCCTTTCGCAGCTGCCGTGTGCCTGGAGCTCAGAGCTTGCTGGTTTAAAAAGCTCTACACCTAGGCGTAACCCTAACCCTAACCGTAACACTGGTCATTTAAATCAGCCTGGGTTTAGGAATTATCCCAAGGGAAAAGCTGTGGAGACAGCCATGTTGTGGCACTTTTGCGCTCCCCTTGGGATGCCTTTCACAGCTGCAGTGTGCTTGGAGCACAGGGCTTCCTGGTTTAAAAAACCACAACTTTAGCCCAAACTGGAGGCTTCTAAATCAGCCTTCGTTTCGGGACGTCCCCAAGGAAAAAGCTGTGGAGGCAGGCATGTTGAGGCACTTCTGCGCTCTTCTTGGGTAGTCCTTCGCAGCTGCTGTGTTCTTGGAACTCAGGGCTTTCTGGTTAAAAGAACACTAACCCTAGGCCTAACTCAAACCTTAAGCCTAGGAAGGAAAATCAGCCTATGATTCGGGATGGTCTCATGGAAATAGCAGTGGAGGCAGCCAAGTTGTGTCACTTTTGCGCTCCCCTTGGGATGCCTTTAACAGCTGCAGTGTGCCTGGAGCACAGGGCTTCCTGGTTTTAAAAGTCCTAGGCCTAAGCCTAACAGTAACCCTAGGAAGGTAAATCAGCCGGGTATTAGGGTTCTTCCTAAGGAAAAAGCTGTGAAAGCAGCCATGTTGTGGCACTTCTGCGCTCCCTTTGGGATGCCTTTGGCAGATGCAGTAAGCCTGGAACTCAGGGCTTCCTGGTTAAAAAAATCCTTGCCCTTGGCTGAGCCCTAACCCTAAGCCTAGGCAGATAAATCAGCCTAGGTATAGGGATGGTGCCAAGGAAAAAGCTGTGAAAGCTGCCATGTTGTTGCACTTTTGTACTCCCCTTGGGATGCCTTTCACAGCTGCCAAGTGCCTGGAGCTCAGGGCTTCCTGGTTTAAAAAACAATGTCCCTAGCTGAGACTGGAGGCAGGTGATTCAGCCTAGGCTTAGCAATGGTGCCAATGAAAACGTGTGGAGGCAGCCATTTTCTGGCACTTTTGTGCTCCCCTTGGGATGCCTTTCGCAGCTGCCGTGTGCCTGGAGCTCAGAGCTTGCTGGTTTAAAAAGCTCTAAACCTAGGCGTAACCCTAACCCTAACCGTAACACTGGTCATTTAAATCAGCCTGGGTTTAGGAATTATCCCAAGGGAAAAGCTGTGGAGACAGCCATGTTGTGGCACTTTTGCGCTCCCCTTGGGATGCCTTTCACAGCTGCAGTGTGCTTGGAGCACAGGGCTTCCTGGTTTAAAAAACCACAACTTTAGCCCAAACTGGAGGCTTCTAAATCAGCCTTCGTTTCGGGACGTCCCCAAGGAAAAAGCTGTGGAGGCAGGCATGTTGAGGCACTTCTGCGCTCTTCTTGGGTAGTCCTTCGCAGCTGCTGTGTTCTTGGAACTCAGGGCTTTCTGGTTAAAAGAACACTAACCCTAGGCCTAACTCAAACCTTAAGCCTAGGAAGGAAAATCAGCCTATGATTCGGGATGGTCTCATGGAAATAGCAGTGGAGGCAGCCAAGTTGTGTCACTTTTGCGCTCCCCTTGGGATGCCTTTAACAGCTGCAGTGTGCCTGGAGCACAGGGCTTCCTGGTTTTAAAAGTCCTAGGCCTAAGCCTAACAGTAACCCTAGGAAGGTAAATCAGCCGGGTATTAGGGTTCTTCCTAAGGAAAAAGCTGTGAAAGCAGCCATGTTGTGGCACTTCTGCGCTCCCTTTGGGATGCCTTTGGCAGATGCAGTAAGCCTGGAACTCAGGGCTTCCTGGTTAAAAAAATCCTTGCCCTTGGCTGAGCCCTAACCCTAAGCCTAGGCAGATAAATCAGCCTAGGTATAGGGATGGTGCCAAGGAAAAAGCTGTGAAAGCTGCCATGTTGTTGCACTTTTGTACTCCCCTTGGGATGCCTTTCACAGCTGCCAAGTGCCTGGAGCTCAGGGCTTCCTGGTTTAAAAAACAATGTCCCTAGCTGAGACTGGAGGCAGGTGATTCAGCCTAGGCTTAGCAATGGTGCCAATGAAAACGTGTGGAGGCAGCCATTTTCTGGCACTTTTGTGCTCCCCTTGGGATGCCTTTCGCAGCTGCCGTGTGCCTGGAGCTCAGAGCTTGCTGGTTTAAAAAGCTCTAAACCTAGGCGTAACCCTAACCCTAACCGTAACACTGGTCATTTAAATCAGCCTGGGTTTAGGAATTATCCCAAGGGAAAAGCTGTGGAGACAGCCATGTTGTGGCACTTTTGCGCTCCCCTTGGGATGCCTTTCACAGCTGCAGTGTGCTTGGAGCACAGGGCTTCCTGGTTTAAAAAACCACAACTTTAGCCCAAACTGGAGGCTTCTAAATCAGCCTTCGTTTCGGGACGTCCCCAAGGAAAAAAGCTGTGGAGGCAGGCATGTTGAGGCACTTCTGCGCTCTTCTTGGGTAGTCCTTCGCAGCTGCTGTGTTCTTGGAACTCAGGGCTTTCTGGTTAAAAGAACACTAACCCTAGGCCTAACTCAAACCTTAAGCCTAGGAAGGAAAATCAGCCTATGATTCGGGATGGTCTCATGGAAATAGCAGTGGAGGCAGCCAAGTTGTGTCCACTTTTGCGCTCCCCTTGGGATGCCTTTCACAGCTGCAGTGTGCCTGGAGCACAGGGCTTCCTGGTTTTAAAAGTCCTAGGCCTAAGCCTAACAGTAACCCTAGGAAGGTAAATCAGCCGGGTATTAGGGTTCTTCCTAAGGAAAAAGCTGTGAAAGCAGCCATGTTGTGGCACTTCTGCGCTCCCCTTTGGGATGCCTTTGGCAGATGCAGTAAGCCTGGAACTCAGGGCTTCCTGGTTAAAAAAATCCTAGCCCTTGGCTGAGCCCTAACCCCTAACCCTAGGCAGATAAATCAGCCTAGGTATAGGGATGGTGCCAAGGGAAAAAGCTGTGAAAGCTGCCATGTTGTTGCACTTTTGTACTCCCCTTGGGATGCCTTTCACAGCTGCCGTGTGCCTGGAGCTCAGGGCTTCCTGGTTTAAAAAAACCATGTCCCTAGCTGAGACTGGAGGCAGGTGATTCAGCCTAGGCTTAGCAATGGTGCCAATGAAAACGTGTGGAGGCAGCCATTTTCTGGCACTTTTGTGCTCCCCTTGGGATGCCTTTCGCAGCTGCCGTGTGCCTGGAGCTCAGAGCTTGCTGGTTTAAAAAGCTCTACACCTAGGCGTAACCCTAACCCTAACCGTAACACTGGTCATTTAAATCAGCCTGGGTTTAGGAATTATCCCAAGGGAAAAGCTGTGGAGACAGCCATGTTGTGGCACTTTTGCGCTCCCCTTGGGATGCCTTTCACAGCTGCAGTGTGCTTGGAGCACAGGGCTTCCTGGTTTAAAAAACCACAACTTTAGCCCAAACTGGAGGCTTCTAAATCAGCCTTCGTTTCGGGACGTCCCCAAGGAAAAAGCTGTGGAGGCAGGCATGTTGAGGCACTTCTGCGCTCTTCTTGGGTAGTCCTTCGCAGCTGCTGTGTTCTTGGAACTCAGGGCTTTCTGGTTAAAAGAACACTAACCCTAGGCCTAACTCAAACCTTAAGCCTAGGAAGGAAAATCAGCCTATGATTCGGGATGGTCTCATGGAAATAGCAGTGGAGCAGCCAAGTTGTGTCACTTTTGCGCTCCCCTTGGGATGCCTTTAACAGCTGCAGTGTGCCTGGAGCACAGGGCTTCCTGGTTTTAAAAGTCCCTAGGCCTAAGCCTAACAGTAACCCTAGGAAGGTAAATCAGCCGGGTATTAGGGTTCTTCCTAAGGAAAAAAGCTGTGAAAGCAGCCATGTTGTGGCACTTCTGCGCTCCCTTTGGGATGCCTTTGGCAGATGCAGTAAGCCTGGAACTCAGGGCTTCCTGGTTAAAAAAATCCTTGCCCTTGGCTGAGCCCTAACCCTAACCCTAGGCAGATAAATCAGCCTAGGTATAGGGATGGTGCCAAGGAAAAAGCTGTGAAAGCTGCCATGTTGTTGCACTTTTGTACTCCCCCTTGGGATGCCTTTCACAGCTGCCGTGTGCCTGGAGCTCAGGGCTTCCTGGTTTAAAAAACCATGTCCCTAGCTGAGACTGGAGGCAGGTGATTCAGCCTAGGCTTAGCAATGGTGCCAATGAAAACGTGTGGAGGCAGCCATTTTCTGGCACTTTTGTGCTCCCCTTGGGATGCCTTTCGCAGCTGCCGTGTGCCTGGAGCTCAGAGCTTGCTGGTTTAAAAAGCTCTACACCTAGGCGTAACCCTAACCCTAACCGTAACACTGGTCATTTAAATCAGCCTGGGTTTAGGAATTATCCCAAGGGAAAAGCTGTGGAGACAGCCATGTTGTGGCACTTTTGCG